>NC_044196.1:13094714-13367214 GCF_900880675.1 Sparus aurata | reverse complement strand
TTACTCTTCCAGAAAAAAACCTCCAAGAAGGCGTTGTTTGAATACATCAGTTGATGAAATCTGCCGGGTCACAGTAAAGTGATGCACTTTTGAGAGCTGCTCATTTTAGACTCAATCAGTTGTGTCATGTTTTAAACACTCGTCCGGCACAGTTGTTTTTGATGGATACCAGTTGCTTGTGTGAACCGTCTGGACTGGAGGGTTTTTCCCACCAGACCCCTGCAGACCAGACATCACTGCTATCTAAATGAACATCAGACTCAATGTGTTGCACAAGAGTCTGTCTGACTGCACTGAAGGAAAGCCTTCATTATCTTCTTTATTTTCATTGTTTGTGCTCGTCTATCGCCCACAGTTTGTTTGTGATTGTGTCGTCTGAGAGATTTTAACACCAAAAGATTCAGTGTTGTCACAATACTGGAATTACAATACCTTGAAAAATGTGTCTCGATATTCGGTACCATGGGGAGAAATTGGTCTGTGAGTCAGCTCGCACATCTGGTATCAGTACTGAAACAGTTTCCAATATTAGGTAACTATATTTTTGACAACACCAATGAGGCTACATGGAACAACCATTAAAATGACCAAAGATTGTGAGACCTGCTCGACATACCGCCAAAAGTAACATCTTCAAATTGATTCTTTTCTCCAGCCACCAGTCCAAAACCCCCAAAACTCTTCATTTACTGTCAGAAATTAGAAATGAAAGCAGCAAATCCTAAGATTTAAAGGTGCATCATGTGGTTTTCGGGAGGGATTTTTCAAAGATCTTCACTGACACACTTTGTTTTAATGACTAAAAAAACTGAATGAACAAACTGACCTGAAAGGACAACACAGTTTCATTCTGTGTAACTTTGTTTATATGTGGCGGACTCTGCCACCTTTCTAGCTTCAAACAGTGTTCTGGTACCTGACTTTCCCCACAGAACCTCCTTTTTATTCTGTTTTAGAATAAAAAAATATGTCTGAATTTGTGTTGTTACCTCATTAATATAAAAATCTGTTTAAATTTCTTCTCCAGAACGACATAGTGCCTCTTTAACACACTATGTCAGCCCAAAATTACAATAATTTAGCTGAAAGGGGCTATAAATCATCCACAATTACATAATTGTAACCGCAATTAATAAAATCAAAAGTCTAAATAAATTAACCAATAGTGCTTCTCAGCCCAGAGCTCAACCAATCAGTTCCTATCCCACCACACCACACTTTCACCCCAGCCTGCTTAAGCCTTGACTGACTGGCTAATAACCTGACTCACTGAATGGTTGACTGACTAGCAAAACAAATGACTGACTCGGTTAACTCGTGGAGCAGATAAAACTCCCTAAACTCACCGTGTCATCACACAAGCGGATCGCCGGCTGAGGGAAAACAAGTATTCAAGTCTGACAATCATGTGCGTGAGTAATGCACACTCACACACGATACGATATCTCCGCACACACCCCACAGTGGTAATTTGTTATGCTCCTGGAGGAATGTTGACCAAATGGCTTATATCCCTCTGCTGTCTCCAGACTGGGGAAGCCACCCTTCCCCCCCTCCAGCAGCGTACACGCTCTCGCAGGGAACGTGGACATCCTGAGAGGGCAACTGGCAACTTTTATATGAACTCTCTGTCTCGTATACAAGTCCCAAGAAGAAGACGACTTTCAAAAATCCACGGGAAACTCACAGGAAATTCACTTAAACCATCTTTTTAATCCGTCAGATATCTCTGAGAAGTACAGGGCTGCGAAGGACAGTCAGTTTTATCGTCTACCGAACTTTAGGTGATTGATCAATTAAAAAATGGAGGTGCTTCTGACGTGAACGGATCTAAGGGCATTCCAACAACCCACTGGGGGGGATTATATTTCCAATCTGGCCCTGGGAATGCCTTTGGATTCCCCCCGGGGATGAACAAGAGGTGGTAAGTAGGGAGAACGGGGTCCAGGCTACTTAGCCCTGCGGAAAAAAAACACATCCCAGATCTGGATAAGAGTCCGAGGACTGGATGGACGGATATTAAATGCCGGGCTGTCCAGAACACCACGCTTCAGCGAGACTTTCCCACCAATACTCCAGGCTTCAGCGACGACACGAGATATCACGCTCTCCTCACACCTGCATACAGTATATACGTCTATCAGACACTGTCTTTTTCCAAAGTCTCAAAAGGTCAACTCCATGAGCAAGACGGTGTGGAGATGTTGGACACAAAGGAAGGCTCGAGTTCTTCACAGCTCCATCTTCGCAGGATCAACCAAAAGTATTCCCTCATAGCTTTCCTACTTGTTTTGTGCACTTATATCATGTGCAAACGCCAATTAAACACCACAGAGGAGCTCAATTTCTCACTCTCTGTCTGTCTTTTGTCTCTTCTTTCAAAACAAAGCCCCCAAAAACCAGCTTGCAAATCCATTACTTTGGTTGGAAGGATCACTGAGGAGGTTGTTGGGGAAACGATGATGGCAAACGATTCAGGTGTTTGGCAGAGCCTAAATAAGAAAGAATAATTGGGACTCACGCACCGGCAGCCCCTCGAAGCGTTAGCTAATATAACAGTGTTGCTAACCCAGATATTCATGAATGAATGAGGCTTACCGTCCAGCTAACATGGCTCCGGTTAATTCGACAAGACACCGTGGAAATCACTTATAATTCCTGCAGTTTGTGCAGTTGATTCCTGTATCTCTCTCTCGCTTCGACACTGACTCCCCCGTACACACACACACACACACACACACACGCACACACAGTAACTCGTCCCTCTCGCTCTGAAGTGAGAGGATTAAGACTGTATTCAGCTGTGGTCCATACCGACACAGTAAACCTCTGTGTGGAGGCCGGCGGAAAAGTCTCGCTGGCCCTTCGCTAAACCTAAAACACATTATACACTCATGTCATTCACACACACACATGCACATATATATACACACACACCTCAGCTTTACCTTCCCTCAATGTTCCTGTCGTTCTTCTCTTTCCTTCAAGGGCTTACCACTTAATCATTAAACACTTTAAACACTTTTCTGCACCTCAGTTCCCTGTCCACCACTCACCGCCTCAGCTACTTTATTGTGTGTGTGTGTGTTGTTCAGTGTGTGTGTGTGTGTGTGTTGTTCAGTGTGTGTGTGTGCGTGTGTGTGTGTTTTAACTAGCCACTGGACACAAAACAGCCATAGAACACAGTTTGATTTTTATCTTCTCGAGCAGTCCCAGTCACATTTTCCCAGGGGCTGTGTTACTGTGTGTGACTTTGTGTGTGTGTGTGTGTGTGTGTGTCGGTGTGTGTCGGTGTCGGTGTGTGTGTGTTTCCAGATGACTGAGCCAGGCTTTTCCATTCCCCCCGCTGTGGTGCTGTGGTGGATATAGAAGCACACCGGCCAACATTTACACCACCGCTGCTGCAACTCCTCAACAAGAGGAGTGGGCGAGAGACGGGCGAGGGAGCAGAGGTTGCATGTCAGACGGCCTAGTTATGCACTGGACTGAACACACACACACACACACACACACACACACACACACACACACACACATCAGACAGACCACCCCCAGCTGAACACACACACACACACACACACACCAATAATTACTTGCAGTAATTCAAAGACACCCTCCTGATTTCCAGCAGCTCACCGCCCGCGGCGCGAAACTGTGAGAGAACAGGGCCGCGACTTTATCGCACAAGACGAGGTCGCATTGCAAATCGGGAAAGCACGCCGAATCTCCCACAAAGCCTCCAAAACACACCTGAAATCAAAAGTCTCGCAGCGAAACATGCAGCAATTCCAGGCCATTTCTCACAAACCGCCGAGAGAATCGCAATCCTTCTTTTTCAAGGATTCCCACGTTTCTGCGACCAAACTCATCCGTCCCGAGAGGTTTCGCTCGTCTGTCAGCGCTTAGACGTTCTGCCATCCGGCAAATGAAGTGACAGGGAGATGAACCGAGCCTCATTTGGCCGGGGGGTGGGGGGATCCCCTCGGGAACCCCTTTTAGCACCCCTGTGCGCACCCTTTGACCTCCATGTTCAAGAGCCCAGACCGCTGCATTACATTAAGTTTCGGGGGCTTTTTTTTTTTTTCTTCCTTCGTAGACAGTGACAGCTGACAAACATCAACCGGTCCGGATATTTGCTGGAGCTTCGGACAATAACTTTTTATTCTCTGCAGCAGAGGAGGTGGAGGAGGAGGAGAGGTGGAACAAATCTAGCTGTGCAAGAAGTCACAATACAGAGAAAAGAAAAGGGTTTTTTTTTTTTTTGTTCAGACAACTTGCAGTGGGTTGAAAAGTTTAAAGCAAAAGGACCAGAGTGGAAAGCACATGTGGATGAGAGAGCAGCCTGCAGAAGTGTTTCAGGGGGAGAGTTTGCAGCAGCTACATCCTCAAGAAATACAATATTTACACAGATTTAAGTGTGACTGCAAATATGAAACAGGATATGTAGAGACATATTAAGAAAATGTATCATGTAGCAGCTTTAGACTCACTTTTTAAGCAGTTTGAGGTCATGTAACTGAGAATTCCTGCACATGTATCAGTGTCATGAATGCCACTTGTTGCGTTCACGCTCTTACTTTGGTGATGATGAGCGGCTCGCCGTGCTCCAGTCCTCCTTTCAGCGTGAACCCCCAAGGCGCGCCCCCGCTCAACTGGACCTGAATGTGGTGGAAGGAGACGAGCTGCTCGACCGTCTCCATTCTCTCTCCCTCCGCTCCGTTTGTATCCGCTCTCCTTCTTCTTCTTCCTCCTCTTCTTCTTCGTCTTCTTCTTCTTCTCCCCCTCTTCTCTCTCGCTGTCTCTCGCCCCTGGACTGGACTGCTGCTAGCTTTAGCGGTGCCGGCGGCGGTCCCTCGGCTTCTCCATCACCGCTCTAACAACAACAACGAATGGATGGATGGAGGGGTGGAAGGAAGGAGTGAGTGAGTGGGAGAGAGGGGGAGGGAGGAAAGTTTAGGCGAGTGTCAAGCTCATAGAAGGCGTCGCCATTTTGTCGGTCGCAACTTCCGGTCAAGATGTTTAGCGCTGATGAAAAGTACAAGTTAGCTTGTTTTAAACTTGTGTTGCGTTTCCATAATATAGCACACAAGCCTCCCGATTGTTTCTTTTAATGTTTCACGCTAAAACCTTCCTTTTAAAACAGCTACACTGCTTTTATTTGCGCCTCTAAACCAACTACTTCCGGTTACTTACGCTAGCTTGACGCAGCAAACTTTAGCAAAACTTTGGGAATCGCGCTAGGCGGCCCCTCCCACTTTTCGAACAGGCCGGATGTGATTGACGGAGCGCTCAACCAATAGCAGACGGTCTCCCGCTGAGGGCGTCCAATGAGAAGCGAAGAAGGGAGGGGCTTCGAGCGCAACAACCGCTGTATTGTAATAACATCAGGCGGTGACTGCAGCCGGAATACAGACTCTGCGGGTCATCTGAAACGTGAAACCTGCCACTTTGACACCCACCGCTGCGAAAATCATCAGCATTACTTCATTTAACCTACTGATGACAATATGCACAATCTATACCCACAAATTGGAGGATTTTAGCGGTCAAATAATAGTATTTAAACAAATGATAGGGCAAAAATAAAGTAAAAATTTAGTTTTTTGGCTGCTATATTTACAAACTTGCACATAAGTATCATTTTAAGGCACTTGCACTTATTATTCAAGCTATCTAAACTTTTCAGATTAAAGATTATGTTATAAATTGGTGTTTTACCACAATTTGAACTTTCCAAAAAGCATATAAATCAGTTCAAATCAGTGGTGAAATATAACTAAGTACTATAACTTTCTCCTATTCTACATTTATTTGATAGCTTTGTTTACAAATTACTTAACAGATTCAGATTGTTAAAGCTGCACTATGTAGTTGTGGGGAAGACATCTTAATTAGAAGAGAACAATTTGTTTTATGTCTAAACAAACCAAACAAACCGAGAGTTCATTTTCATTTCACCCTGTTTTACTTTGTTTATATGTGGCGGACCCTGCCACCTTCCTAGCTTCAGACAGCTGTTCTCGGCACCTTATTTTCCTCTGAGAGCAGCTTGTTTATTCAGCTATGGAAAAAAATACTTCTGAGTTTGTATTATTACCTCATTCATATACATATTTTGCATAATAAGCACTTCAAGTAGTTGTTTTAACTTTAAGAAGAGGAAGAACCTTTATTTATATCAAATATCATACAATGTACAGCATGTTGAAACTGGTACCCTGCATTTAACCCATCCCAAGGGAGCGGTGGGCAGCGTAAGTGTATGTTTTGTTGCTAAAACTTTGTTGGTGCTGTATTTTTATTTTTTTGTAACTTTGGTATCACTATTTTTACAGAAGCATGAGAAAACGTCTTCCACCACTGGTTAAAAGTAGCTCCAGTCTCAGCGGCTACAACAGTAAATTGCTACTAACACAGAAAAACATCAGTAACATCAAAACAGCAATACAATATACAGTTTAACCTGCATTATATGTATATTTTATTTATTTATATTTTTAGCTACTTATGCTCATATAAAGGATCTGAACAGCATCTTTGACGGCACATAAACTACGGTAATATCTCCCTGAAGCTGGAGTCAGAGCCGTCGTCCTGCAGACCTGCAGTCTGAACCACCACAGGCCAACAACAACATTCACTATCACTTCCCACACATTTCTGAACCCTGAGCAGTCGTACCAGCCGGCTTGTTTAAACTCCATATTAAGAAATATTAAACAAGCATTTAGAAACTTTGAAAAATGAGCTAAACTGGGTATGTTTAATACAAGTTTTGATTGATTTGACCCAAATTTCCAGGCCTTGTTGTAATAAAATATTCTTAGGCAGCTGTAGTACACAACAGCATGAAGAAGTGGTTGTAAGGCAGAACAGAATGAATGTTGGATAGCTCTCTTGCACAAGCACATGGATGGCAATTTGCACAGTAGCCCTAATGTTTAGTGTATTTTTTATATTTCTGTACTTTCACTGTCTTTTTTATAGGTGGCTGGATGCCTCTGTTTGTTGTATGTGGTATGTGTATGTTTTACTGTTACCCTATACCCAAGACAAATTTCTCCCTGGGGAGACAAAATAAAATGAGAGAGAATGGAGTCAATGGAGAAGGCAGTTGTTCACCTTCTTTTAGGGCATAAGATGAGAATATTGATACCAATCTCATGTGTGGAGCTGAAGTCCACACGCTGTTAGCCTAGCTTAGCATAAAGACAGGAAACAGCTGGACGTGCAGCTAACTAGCTCTGTCGTTTGTTGAAAAATGTAAAGAGTAGCACCACTAAAAATGACAACCTGTGCTATATTCAGACAATAACTCTAAGAAACAGACTCGTAAAAAAATACGTTTGTGCATTTGTACGGAAATGTCTGACACCGACAACAGGAAGCATCAACAAACCTTTAGCAAAATGGCTGCAGAGCCGCCATCACTGGTCATACGTCTCAATACCTTCAATATAAACATTCTTACTATCAACTCAGCTAATTCAAGATTGTCTATAAGTAGTTCTACGTGGACTACAACTCCAAATACGTAAAAAAAAACTGCTAAGCTAGCTCAAAGGCTAACAGTGGGGGCAGCCATCTTGAACTATTCCTTTACAAACAGATGGCACCTTCAGGCGAAGCTGCTGTTCATTCAAAGGGTTCCTTCTCCCAGTAAACTAGTTAATAAGTTACATCCTCAACAATGTGTTTGTCTTGTTATCAAACCTGCTCAGATAGCGATTAAAGGGACAGTTCACCAAAAAACTGTTGTGTGTTGTTGAGCTTTTGGAGATATCGGCTGCAGAGATGTTTGATACTCTCTTAAGTATAATGGAGTCTGATGGCACTCAGCTTTTTGGTGCTTAAAGCGCCAAAAACACACCTTTACAGCAGCGTCTCTTCCCAGAAATCATCACCGTGGGACTCAAGATAGCCTGCAGACATTGTTGCGAGCAGTTTTTCTATTTTCTGTTGAAGTTACGACACGAAAGCGAGCGTAGATTCACTCATGGACAGTAGCTAACTGAGCTAACTGACGTCACAGCTGAGGAGGGCACTGTGAGTGTTTGTATCAGGTTGTTTTCTGGACTGTCCCTTTAAAGCTGCACGGTAAATAATGCAGACACTTATTTGGATAAAATCTCCAAGCTGAGTTTGAAGTTTAGAGAGTTCCTTCTGCCTTTTTTTGGTAAATGTCACCGACTTAAGTGCGTCTGTCGCTCAGAAGCCTCTCGAAGCCATTTGCAGCATTTTTCCCCCCCACAGTTAGAAGTTTTCCCACACTCCCTCTGCAGACTGAAGTGATCGGGATCGCAGATAATCACTGTTGTGGAATGCCACCACGCCGCTTGTCCCACTCCAACCCTGATGTGTGTGTGTGCACGTGTGAACGAGGGGACCATCTTTGAAACCAACGAGGGGGAGATAGAGAGAATCAAAGAGGAGAGGAGGCAGACGAGAACGTGCCCAGACATCACACCGTGTCATCCAGAAACCACGAGGGAGTTTGTTTTGGTCGGGTCAGCCCGTATTTTACTTTCTGTTTCTGAGAAAAGCTGAAAACATTTGGGTTTGGTGGTGAGGGCTGTTTAAAGACATGCGTCTTTCCATTTTTAGCAGGTTTGTTAGCGGATCATCCGTCCAAGCTTCTCCCCGCCGAGAACAAAGTCAGCCACCAGAAGATCCCAAAGAGAAGAAGAAACAAACAGAGTGTGAAAGAAATCCTATCAAAGTGTTCAGCAATAACTGAAGTCTGGGAGTGAACCGAATACAAAGAGGGAACCACAAAGCAAACAAAAGCAGGAAGTAAACAAATACTTTTACTCTCACACAGTGGAGGAAGTACTCAGATCTAAGTAAAAGTAATAATATCATGTCTAGAAGTACTCGGTTACAAGTTAAAGTGCTGATGTCAGAATAATATATATAAATCAGTGTTGTATAAATGACACTAATCTCATACTTGAGTAAAAGTTTACATTGCCTGTTGAAATATTACTTAAAGTAAAAGCGAAAAGTACCTCAGAATTGTTTTGAAGTACTGTAGTGAGGCAGAAGTACTTAGTTACATTCTATCACTGATAAATAGTGGATAATAATGACTTAATATTTAATGTTGCAACTTTTTAATATATATATATCCTATCCAGCGGTCTTTTTCTATTATACATCCTGCAAAGCAACAAGTAACTAAAGGTATCGAATCAATGTAATTGAGTAAAAGGTTGACTGACTCTGAGATGGAGCTCAAAACTGTACTCGAGTAGATGTACTTAGTTACTTTCCACCACTGCTTTCTTTTCTGTATTAATGAAGTCAGCACATGTAATCATGAGTAGTGAGTGTGTGTGTGTGATGTGTCATTTCACCACCTGGTGGCGCCAAACTGACACATTTTTCTTAAACCTTTCAACCAGCAGCGATGTCATCTCAAGTATTTTTTATTTTTTATTAAGTACTATTATTAAAATACATTTTCCAGCAGATACATAAGTTCACTGTAAAGAGTCACACAACATTTTACGTAACGTTCTTCTTTCACGTTGAGTCGATGTTTGTAAATTAAAATAACTAGATTTATAAGCTGATTTATACGGAAGAGGATTAGGGCTTCTTTTTTTTTTAGTTCTGACTTTAAAGTCAGAATTCTGACTTTAAAGTCAGAACTAAAAAAAAAATTCACATGTGAACCTAATCTTCTTCCGTAGGATTTAAAATGAATTACTTTGAATAATAAACAATTTCAAAACACATAAAGTTAATGCAGAAGTTCCTCTTAACTTAATAGTTGAATGAACACATTTAAGTCTGCATTAATTTAAGTTTTTGACTCAACATGACAGAAAAACTTGACCCTTTACATTGAACTCGAGTGAAAATGTAGATATTGAACCTCTTGAAGTCTTCTTGAGGTGAATTCTTGTGTGTTTCTGTATAAAACACCTTCCTATAATGTCTAAACTTGCACTGCACAAGGTCTGACTGCCCCCTGCTGGTTCACACCTTCAACTACACCTGCATGCTGTGAGAAGATGACCGCTCACATGCAGACATGAAGACAGGGTTCGTACGGGTGCTTGAAATCCTTGAAAGTGCTTGAATTTCAATGTTGCATTTTCAAGGTCTGAAAAGTATTTGGATTTTAGTTTAAGTGCTTAAAAGTGCTTGACATTATAATATTATCTATATAATATTGTAATATTATTATATTATCTGTGTCTTGGCAAAACTGGGATCAGACTGGATAGTTTGCTTAGTACAAGGAGAAATAGAATCAGTGTGTGTGTGTATCATCACACATGCAGCCTGGTAGCAATAGAGAAGGATGGCTGAGGAGAAGGTGAATTTCATGCAATTTGGACAGATGACATGTTCAGTATTGATAAACTTTGATTAATAAGCGAACAGCTTAAAAAAGTTTATGTCAAAAAAGAAAATTACAGGGTGCTCTCAGGTCTCTCCTTGTCTCGGTGCAAGTGTACCTGAAGAACGCCAAGTGGCTTCCCTTTCTTTGGATAAAACTTTGTGTTCTCCTTTAATTTCTAAAGTTTTTGCTATTTGAAACATCATTTTAGATGTTTACAGCATAATACAATGTACATAATTGTGATAAAAAATGAAAAAAAAAATAATAATGAGTATATCTATTCTTGTAGATATGCATTTTACCCCAGCGATAAGGTACTGGAAAAGTTTGAAAAAGGCCCCTTAAAGTGCTTGAATTTGACCTTAAAAAATGTGTACGAACCCTGTGAAGAGATTTTAATGAAATTGAACAGGGGACGTTAATGTTGTCTTGAATATTCACTGGTCTGCGTGTCATACACATAACGGTGTTCACTGGACACCTGGCTGAATGTTTTGTACGTAGGTGTTGCAGGAGCACGACTCTCTAAATCACAGAATTGGTGGATCGAAGACATTTTTTGTGCTTCTGTTTCTAAACTGTGTGGAAAAAGTGTGAAATTCTGTGATTTATTAGGCTACATGTTGGGACAATGTCTTTACCTTATATTCTCCTTTAAAGGAACAGTTCACAGGTTATTATCTTGTCCCCCGCATGCTGATTGAAAGTCGGGGGAAGTTTCCACAAAACATTTCTGGAAAAACTACAAAAAAACTGAAGTAGATTTTTTGGGGATTTTATCAAACATAAAATGGCTCCATACAGCTCACGTGGCGTTACATTTTTGTTGTTTACATTCTCAGTGAGTCTCCATCTACTAGGCGAACTGTTCCTTTAACCTTTGTCACCACAACGCGCTGCACTGACTGGCGGAGGAATGTGACACCACACGGAGTCGTCTTGTTGATTAGAATCATACATACACATCAGTTTATTCATTTCCCACATTAAATAGGGACTTTTCACTTTAAATGTGTTATTGTACACTGAAAATCAGCAGTGGAAAACCAACGACAAATAAAAATCTACATGGCGATAAAATGAACAACACAACATAAACAATAAGTCATCGACGGGATAGTAACCGTACAGTCGAAGGAGCGTTGTGCCTATACACGGCGCGTCCCGACGCCGCGGTGGGTCTGGACGCGCCAAAAGCCGCATGCTTCTGGGCGGGAATGTCTTAAAAAGAGCTGCTGCAGCGAAACGTGAAGCGGTCTCTCAACAGAAGAAGGCAACACAGTCGAGGCGACGGTTTCCTGCACGACGCGGAACTTTCGGCTAGCGCAACTCAACGGATTCAGTCGGGGGAGGGGGAATAAGAGATCGATTAAATAACAAACTCAAAAAGGTTTGGAAGAATAAAACATACGAGTATATGCAGGAAAAATTAATACAGAGGATATTTGATAAATAACAGCGTCACAACCGACAGATAAGAAAATAAAGGATACAAAAAAAAAGTTGGCAATATACAGCTTGTAACAGAACAAAGAAGGAAATATGAAGGTGTTACACGAGGAAATTACAATGAGTGACACGTTTTCTCACTCTGACAGTCAGCACTCTCTCTTTAGTAGCTTCAACCGTGATCTCATTTTTTAAAGGGGGATATGTTAGACAAACACGTTCTCTCAATTAGTAGGCGACCGTTTTCTAATCGAGACAGTGGGGGTTTTTGTTCGTTTGTTTCACTTCTTTTCTACCGATAACACAAGATGATGTTTTTGCTGTCGAGACAAACCGAGTAAATGAAGAGATCTGGGCTGCAAATAAACAAAAATCTGGAATTTCTGTTCTGGTACAAACACAGCCGTAAGCAAGAACTTCACTTGGTAAATTTTTCTACCCCCATGCTTCTTCTTCTTCTTCTTCTTCTTCTTCTCTACCACCCCGTCCCCTTCAGTGCACCAGCTCCAGCTGGCTGGTGGAGAAAGGCAGGACGCCGCTGACGTAGTAGGCGATGCCCAGCGAGAGGAGGGCGATGACGACGAGCAGCAGCAGGACCCTCCAGAAGCCCAGATCCTCCACGAACTCCTGCCAGGTGGTCCTGAAGCTGGAGAGGACGCCCTCGCTGCTCTGCAGGTTGGGGTTGAGTAAAGAGTGGCTCTCCATGGCGCTGAGGGAGACGGACAGAGGACGAAAAAGGGTTTTAATGCAGGATTCCTACATGTTGTAGCTTTAAACATTTTTCTGTGAGTCTGTGCAGGGCAGCTACTTGACGTAAAATCCTTCTACCCCACCAAACGACAATGGATTAGTCCGATTTAAACCCGCTTTGTCTGCCTCCACCCTTACTCCGCAGTCTAACCCATTTCCCCTCCCTCCACGCTTTTTACCTCTCACTGTCGGCCATCTGCATGGTCTCCAGTTTGGAGTGTGGTCCTCTGTTGAAGCCCTTCACCTCCTGCTCCTCCAGCCCTTCCAGCAGACGAATGGCGTCCTTGTTGACGCCGCGTCTCTTCGCCAGCACCAGAGGGGTCGAGCCGTTGTGGTTGCTGTTGAGCAGGACAACCGGCAGGTATCGTTATATCTCTGATTTCCATCCACATTTCATTTTTAAAAGACGTGAAAGGAAGCGAAAAATGAAAGCAAACGCACTAATGAATGAGTCCAAACATGGGAGATTCAATATTGACTGGATGGAAAGGTTAAAGCATCAGAAACACGGGTAATCACCAGATATCGATCTTCAGCCCGTTGGACACCAGGAACTGTATAGTGTCCACGTGTCCACACAGATGCAACGCCGTGTTCCCTTGATAATCCGTCGCCAACAGATCGGCCCCGAACTTGTGCAGGAGGCGGCAGATGTCCACGTTCCCCCGGGCGGCGGCTAGGTGCAGGCCGGTGCGGCCGCGGTTGTCGCGGATGTTGGGGTCGCACCCGGTCTCCAGGAGCCTCTTGGCGAACGGCAGGTCTCCATCAATGCAGGCCTGCAGCAGAGGCACGTTGGTCTGCGACGAGTCGTTGATGAAGACATAGGACATGTCCGAGTGGGTATCAGAAAATTCCAGCGTACCTGCGGTCGGGATCGAAGGAGGAAAGCAAGATGTTTCAGTGACAGAAATAATCTTGTTATTGATGATTTATTAATGACAAGCAGCAAAACACCTGCAGAAAGAGACAGATGTACAAGTGTAATAGTAATTTCTTTAAAGAATCAAGTCAAATTCTCTGATTACAGCTTCTTAAATGTGGATATGTTTTAGTCACTTCACTCCTCTACGACAATAACATGAATATCTTTGAACTGTGGACGAAAAAAAAGACATGAGGAGTTCACTGTGGACGTGCTGCTGTAAGGAACACACCTGAGAATTATAAACTAGAGAGTCTGTCGCTGCGCAAAGATCCAAACTTCATCAATCATTGATGTCTGACTGCAGAGTGACCTCGCTGGTTTTAAGCTGCAGTGGAGCTGGAAATATGAGGAGTCAAGCTGATAGCTGCCTTCCAAGTTTTCATTCAGTTTCCAATAAACGACAATAAATCTGCCTAAAAGGTTCAACAACAGTACAACTAAATAAGGAGATCTATCTGGAATCATTCAAGATCAAGACATGAGGGTGTTCAGAAATACACTCAAACACTTTTGTGGGGATGCACGATAGGGCTGGGTATCACCAGGTACCTCGCGATACGATACTATCACAGTATTTAGCCCGTGATAACGATAATATCGCGATACAGCGATTCTGCGTTAATCGATATATTGCAAGAAATTCCATCCACGATACATCACGATATCTGTGTCACTGAAGAAATTCGGAATTTATTGACTGCACTGAATCCATTTCACAGGAATTCCAATACATTGTCAATCAATTTCACATGAATGACAGCCAAGTAAACAAGGAGTGTATACTGCGTGACTAGAGTTCTCAACGGGCCTGAAAATTACAACCCGGCCAGGCCCGCGGGTTTTTAAGCCCGAACCCGACGCAGCCCGACACACCAGCATGAATTGTCTGCCCGAACCCGACCCGAACCCGACCTCCCGCACGCCTGCATTGTTTTCCTCATACACTTGTTATCGTGAGCAGCGGCGTCAGGTCCGCCCCTCCCCATGAAGCAGCAGCCAGACTCCCTCTTCACCACACGTGAACAGCGATGATTCACAACGAACAATATATAATTTACAACCAGCAAGAAATGTGTTTTATGAAATGTGTTTTATAAAAAAGGAAGCCCGAGGCCCGACCCGACCCGACCCGGCTTATTTGCGTATTTTTTCGACCCGTTGATAACTCTAACAGTGACTGTTCTTAACACACACTCTTACTACAACTATCATTAAATATTGATATGTGTGGGTTTTGGAGCTGCTTAAACCATTTTTTAAATTTTATTTAGTTGTATTCCTATGTTTGAATAAAGATAAAGGGTTTTTTTTTGTTTTGTTTTTTTTACATTTTTGAATATCAATATTTGGCGGCACTGTATCAATAACATACCTCAAGACGAAATATCGCGATATATCGTAATACGATATTTTGGCACATCCCTTATGCACGTCATAGATTTTTTTTTTATTCAGCTGACACGATGACTAAAATTATAGGCAGCAGCTATGAGTGTAAGTTAATTCTCGATGTTATGAGTGTGACATCAGTGTGTTTGTTGTTCTTCTTCTCTGTTTATTAGCTATTCACAAAACAATTTTAAAGGTTCATACTGCCACCCACTGTGTGTAGCTGCTGCACTTGTTATCCATCAGACTCTGTGTAAATGCATCATTAAACTTATCTTATCTGACCACAACATGAGAGCAACTTCCTTGTCGTAAACATTTCTCTTTCTCTTTCTCAGGAGGACATGTAGGTCCAGTCTGATCCAGGTTTGTGGGCCTTCATCCGACTCAGGATTATGACCTTATGTTGGACGCAGTGATGCCAGGTCTGCTGTCGTGACCTCTGGAGGGTTTAAGTTTTAATATATCCTCCTGGGGGATTTCACACAACGCCCCATTTTCATGACACGGTTATCACAGGGTTATGATACACCAACGCTAACCCTTCAGAATCGGTGTTGAGTAAAAATTGTTGCTTCCAAAATGACAAATTGAATCTCTGTTTGTCAATTTATGTGTCATGTTGTCCTCTGAAACAGAAGAGAGCCTGAACACCAGATGACAAACAACAGTAATCCTTCCTATTCCACAGCTGTAATCTACGACTCAGCTGTGCATCTTGTTGCACTTATAAGTGTGTACATGGAAATAACTACTGAATATGGCATTCCACTATGAACAATGCACCTTTACATGAACTATTTCAATATACTAGATCCTAAAAAGGACTGTCACCTGACAATACATCAAGTTTATACACATGTTAACGTCTAAAACGTGCAAGCATCACCATAAATCATCTCTTATCCTTTTAATATCACTTTTAAGCCATGTTAGTTTAGCTAACGTTGTATATTTGTGTTGCAGATTGCTAACCTAGCTTGATAAACTGTAGCTGATGCGGCTAACTGTAGCATCAACTAGCTTGCGATAATAAAGACAGCAGCAACACAAGCGTCAATAATCGATAATTAATTAATTTATGTTTGCGACAACACAACATATTGCACCAGAATAAAAAACCGTTAGGTAAAGATGCTAGCTACGAAGCTAGCGCAGCTACGGATAGCGCGCAGGCTAACATTTTTACACACATCTGAGTCAGAACAACGTCAGATTTAATAGTGTAGAAACGAAAACATAAGACAAACTCATAATTTAGCTGGTTCTTACGCTGTCAGCTGCATCACTCACCTGTTAATATGTCCCAAACCAGAAGAAAAAATAAAGTTCGCTTTTCCTTCGAGCTAACGGAGCTAGCAGTGTTGTTGTGATGCTCGGCTTCTTCTTCTTCGTTGGTTTTATGATTTAGTCGTATTGCGATACCAGCTTTTAGGTGCAAAGCGCCCCCTGCTGTACCGGAGGAGTGAGTAGAAATAAAATAACTTCCACAGTCTTGAATATGTCCCAGTTAATTCAATAAACATCAGTTTAATACATATTATATTGTGTATTAATGTAGCCTATATTTCTACATAAAATTATGTTTTATATCACATTTTAACTGCTAATATTTATATGTCTGTACATGAATTATAGTATTTTGTCGTCTATTTCTCTTGCTTTGGTTAAAATTAAAGGAGCAATATGTAAGAATTTCATTTATTTATTTTGACACTATGACGTCTCTGTATTGTGTTTCAGAGATCTACTGAAGTTAGCATGCTAGCAGGTTAGCCCCTGCTTGTCCCAGTGCAGAGCTCCTGTGCTGGCAGTAGAAATACACCAACACTTCTTCTGGTCCCCCAGGCTGGAGTGCAAACACTAGCTGCACAGCTAACTGAGGTAACAAGCTAATGGCAGTTATAGTTAGCTAGCAGCATTTAGCATTTAGCTATTTCAGGCCCCCAGAAGAGTGCCAGGCTTTGAGGACAGTTTTCATAGTGACCCAACTGTGTAATTAAATCATTACGTCATGCACCTGGGCCTCAAAGACACTTTCCAATAAGCTAACATTGTGAAAGACAAGTCTGTAAAACAGTGTGCTACTCTTTGGGCCGCGCAACACGGAAGACCTGGGTATTTTTAATTGAAACGTTTTGGATTCATGCACCACTGAGCAGATTTGAATGGACGGGGATCTCTGTCTCCATGGCTGTGTCCAGATATAATTCAACACCCCTGGTCTGGACAGGTAGCTGCATGGCTAACAGAGGCTAACTAGCTAATGACAGCTACAGTAAGTAGCATTTAGCGGTTACTTTAAGTTGTTTTCTGGCAATAAATGTAAGTCAAAAGTACAATTAAAAGTAAATTATACAAACATCTACATGTGTATAAAACCTAGTTTGATGTCTGATATTTAATACAACTTTGTTTGGGGATGAAATCAGTCTCAAGCTTCATGATATTAATGTTTATTCTTAACCTTCACAACGACTACAGCGAAACAAACCACACGTTATGTTCTCAGTTAGTTTAGAGACTTTATTTCAAAGTGTGTGAGCACAGAAATACACATTACAGCAACAGACACGTTATAACCATTTCTTGTTATGGATCCTCTTTGAGGAAAACTGCATTTCTTCTGTCGCTCCAGGCACTTACAGGATGCTGCTGCGTTAAACATCCTCGGTTTCAGGAACGTGGGGGTAAAAGACCGAACAGACAGTAAAAACAGTTGTTGCGTCTGCTGAATTGTCAGTGTTGAATATATTTTCCATATAAAAACAATAATCCTAAAGGCAATTTTTTTTTCTCCGTAATATTTAATGTACACATATTTATCTTCCCATTCCCTCCCATCTCAGTACATAAAACCAGGGGATAGTATCATGACTTAGGTAAAATAATTACAATCTAGATTACAAAACAACAAAGGCTGGCAAAAAAAAAAAAGAAGGAAAATAAAAGTAACATGTGACGTAAAGTAATAAAAATCAGGGCTACCAGCAGAGAGACAGAGCTATGTGCTGACACAGCGGTCATAGTGGTTACACGTCACCCAGTGGAGCTTTCACTGTCCGAGGATAAGCAAACCAGAGTCCATAGAAAAAACGGTTGATTCTGGTCTTGTGTGTCTGCACACTGCAAACCAAACTCATTGTAAAAAATGATCGATTCTGATCTTTTCTTTGCGTGATTCTGCAACTACAGTTCAAGCCACTCAAGACATGAGAAACCACTTTAAATGTAAACAAATATCATTTCTAATGTTTACAAAGTATTTGATTAGTCTTAGCTTCTCAGTCGAGACGTTTGATTTACATTGCAAACCAGACTCAATGCAAAAAATGATCAATTCTGATCCCTCTTTGTGTACTGCAGTCAGCCATTCAAGACATTTGGAACCAAATTAAACGAAATTCTAAGTTTGTAAGTCTTTGCTTATTTCTGCAACTCAGTCGAGACTTTTAATTTCCATTGCAAACCAAACTCAATGCAAAAAATGACGAATTCTAATCCTACGTTTCTTTGCTTATTCTTGCAGCTTGTTCAAAGCTTTTATTTTACATTGTGAACCAAACTCAATGCAAAAAATTATAAATTTTGATATTGCATGCCGTTATTTGCTACCACAGTATTTATCAGTCACAAATAATGGCTGCAAAATCCACATTTACAGGCAGAGAACTTCTTCCTCGATCTTATCCCGGGACAGAGAAATGACACATAGACTGGAAGGAAAAAATGAAAAACAAAATAAAGAGCCAACAGCATTATAGACTTTTGCTCTAACATACTTTGCTGGGAAAATACAGTAAGCACTATGTACAGCAATAATTAACAATCTATCAGAGTGTGTGTGTGTGTGTGTGTGTGTGTGTGTGTGTGTGTGTGTGTGTACTTTGGTCACAACATAAGGAGAGAAAGGTGTGAAGGTGAAAACATGCCCCTTTGATTTGACTTGTTTGTTGGTTCTGACCCATTTGAGTTTCACATCAGTGCAATATATATATAGATATATATATATAAATGAATGGGTGGCCTCATTCAAGTCATTCTTTCCTACAGCTGACTGTGGCAGAGGTTCTGTTTTATTTTTTTTGTTTTAGAGGAAAAGTGCTGGTGAGCCTTGTTATTGCGTGCAGTTTAATACGAACGTGTTTTTAAATGTTGCCTGTTCAAGTCAAACGTCAGGGTGAAGTAGCACCGTAGAGTCGTATATGTGAAATATACATTAAAGAGTAAAGCCGGTCGTTTCGCATGTTTTTGCAGGATAACTATACATTATTATTACAGTTTTGGACACATTTCCTAAAATCTAGGCGGTTATTGGTTTAAAATAATGTTTGTAAGCTTTTAAAAACAACTTGTGGAGATTTGTAATTTCCTTGATATAACAAAAATCTACGGAAGTTGCCTTTTTTTGGAATGGTGTACTTTTCGTTTAAAGTGCCATGAGCTCTTTCTTGGAGGAGATTTGATGTTTGACACCTTACAAACATTATTTTCTATCGTTAGAAACTGAGATCCAGAAGTCGAATAATGAGCAAATATGGAAACTCTGGTTATTTCCTGCCTTAAACAACTCTGTCGAGACTTTCAGTTGACATTATTAGCCAAACTCAATGTAAAAAATGATGATTTTTCATGTTAAATGTCTTTTTTTATCACTGCAACTCAATCGAAACGTTTACGTAGATTCAAACCATACTCAATGTAAAAAATGACGAATTCTGATCTTTAGTTGCATGTGAATGTTAATGTAAAAAACTATACATTGGGATCTTGCATGACTTTGTGTGCTACAGAGAGTCATTTGAGACTTGATTTACGTTGCAAACCAAACTCAATGCAAAAAAAGACAGATTTTCGGCAAAGAATCGCTCTGTAAGTTCTGAGACTTAATATCTGACAACTGAAATTTATTATTTTCTATGTTGTTTATTGAGAAAAAATGGAAATTATGAAGCGGCTGTTAAAAAAATCGGCTGCTGTTTGTCCAGAATCTGGTTTAAAGCAAAAACTATCAATCGGCTTCAGGACAGTTGCACTCTGGCGGCTGATTTTTTAAAATCTTAGACGCCTTTCGATACGTTTCCTTAAATGCACGAAGACGCGCGTTAACAACAGCAGTCATGCAACTTAAACTTCACCTCGAGCAAAGTATCAAACTGTTGTATGATGAAGGTATTCCTGAAAAAAAATGCGAAACCACCAGTTTGTTTTTCAAAGGGCGACATGATCTGTAACATAACCGCGGTAAAAGTGGTGTCAGCTGGGCGTAAATACAAAAATAAGCAAAGTTTTAATGGCGGCTGTGTCACTGAACCTGCCGTGTGTCGTCTACTTCGGATCGATCAGCTCAGAAACGAATGTTAAGACCTTAAGATTTATAGCTGTGTTGGACTTTACCGTCTGAACCGACTCATCTGAAGCTACGTGTTAGCGGCGCAGTGCTAACCGAAAAAGGTTGTGGTGGTGGTGGTGGTGGCACTCTCCGAGGTAGCCGAGAATGATTCCCGCCAAAAAAAACCAAAAAAAAAAAAAACCGTAACGAGATAAAAACACAAGACACAAAATAAAAACACAGAGAACATAAACATTAGCACCATTGTCAGTGATAATCTAGAGGAGAGCCGTCACACTGGAGCCCTCCTCGTCCTTTAAAACAAGCCATTCATTCCTAAAGCGGATCAGAAACCCTAAAAACGACCTCGATCCTGCACCCACCAGTCATTTTCAGTCAGTCACATGTTCTTGTTTTTTCTTATAGATTTCTTTACAGATCATCTCATCCTCCGTCACCTCTTTATTTTAGTTTTCCTCGGAGGCGTTCTCGTCACCGCCTCCTCCCTCCGTTTCACCTCCTCCTACAAGAGCTTGCTGCAGACTTGGCAGCGGCTGACTCTGGAGCGCTCCTGGCCTCCCTTCAGGGTCTCCTGCCCGGGCGAGTACACAAACTCCTGCCTGGGGTCCACGGTGGTGAGCCAGAAGCTGTACTTGTTGGCGAAGTAGTGGCAGGTGCCCTTGGCGCCGTTGCACTCGATGAACGGCGTCGCGCGGAAGTCCTCCAGGCAGGAGCCGGGAGACACCAGGGACTGACCGCCGCCCTCGGCTCCCGCTGCCGTGTGCTGCAGATGAGAGATTTACACCGTTTTAGTCTTGGTTTTATTCAGTGAGGATATTTTATTGAACTTGTGTTTTATTTCCGGGGCCTTGATGTAAGACACTTCAAGCCTGCAGTTTACCATGAGGAAGGAGTATCCTATCCAGAGACTCCTCCAGCCGGGAGGACAGGTCGGGATGGTCATGTCCTGGCTGTGGACCGCCACGGCCTGAGACGGCGCCTCACACACCGAACACCTGGAGACAAACACCTTTGATGAATACACGCCACGTTTGTGTGTGTGTGATCCTAACACTTCGCCGAGCTAAAGCGTTGCACGATACCTGCTGATGTATGGCTGGATCTGCCCCTCGGCCACAGGCATCATGGGTATGGACGCGGTCGTGGAGAGCCAGTAGGATTTGTCGTTGCGGCTGGCGTAGTAGCAGACCTCGTTGGGGGAGCAGTAGAGGAAGGGGATGGTGCTGAAGCGGGGGAGGCACGACCCGGGCTGACCTGGAGACAGAGAGAGGAGAGAGAGGAGGTGTTACACCGACGGATAAAGGACCGTAGCAGCATCGGTATTAAAGCGTCTCCGTACCGAGGTCCTGGTTGTGAGCCTTCTCCTGTCCCTCCACGTACAGCAGGCTGTATCCGTCCCACAGCTTGGCCATGCCCTGAGGACACATGGGGACCTGGGAGTTCTGGCTGTGCGTCACCAGAGTGTAGCCAATGCTGGAACCGCGGCCGACGGACCCAGGAACGCCGGGACGACCGGCTTTACCGGGCTGACCTAGAAACAAGAACAGAGGGAAAGTTTGACCGCTGCTGTAAGTGTTGAATTTTAATAGTTTGTTTATATTTGACAAGCTCATCTACATCTGTAGTCCCTGGAAATTAATATTGTAGTGTAATAAACACGAAGACGTCAAGAACGACAGATGATCAGAGGGTTCTTACACCTCGTATTGACAATTTCAAGCACTTTTCAAGCCTTTCAAGGTGCTTTTTCAAGGTTTTCCAGCAACTTACGTCCGTGGTAAATTAGATTTATATTTACAGATACACACACAAAATTATCATTTCACTTTGACACTTTAAATCAGATGTTATTGTGCTATAAAACAACCAATTATGATCATAGTTTCATGACATGAGTGAAAAAATAAATAAAAACAAGTACCACATTAAATTAAAGTGTCTATAAGGATTTCCAGCACCCGTACGAACCCAGAAAAGAGGTTCTGTTATCAAATATATATAAAAAATATATAAAAGACGTGTCAACAGTCTGTCTTTGTCCAGATTTTATGGCATTTCAAAACCAGAAACATTTGTTATCAAGCGCTTGGAAATAAGCTTCATCGCTGACTGACAGATGGATACTGACCTTGTTCTCCAGTGGGTCCCGGGAAACCAGGAGGTCCGGCGTCACCGATTGTTCCGGGCAGACCAGCAGGTCCAGTCCTGCCAAGTTTACCAACGGGACCGGGACGACCCTTTGGACCTGCAGCAGGAGAGTTTTCAAACAGTCGTTTATTTTCACTTCTATTTCTACCAGAGAAAAACTGTTCGATCTGTAATCACGACTTCTGTTTTCCGTTCTGTCCGGTGAACAGAAAACTACAGCCAGAAGCTAAGTAGCTTAGCTTAGCTTAGCATAAAGACTGAAAACTGGAGGGAACTGCTAGCCTGGCTCCGTCCAGAAGTCAACAAAATCTAACAGCACCTCTTGAATTCACTCGTTAAGATGTTTTGTCTCCTTCAGGAGCTGTTTTCACTCCTCACCTGGACGTCCGGGCATTCCAGGCTGACCGGGCTCCCCAGGGAAACCGGTGCCTCCGCTCTCGCCAGGATAGCCTGAGTCTCCAAACTGTCTCGGCAACGGAGGAAGAGAATAAGGAAGCACAGATCCGGGGTAACCCTTACGACCCTGACGCCCTGGTGAGGACGGGATGGAGAAGGAGAAGGATGGAGGATGCCGGGAAGATACAGGATGAGTTGTGAGCCAAACAAAGAGAGAACGCTGGTGGAAGAGTAAACTGTGAAGTCGTCCTACCTGGAGATCCCTTCTCTCCTTTTAATCCATAGTAACCAGAGTCACCGGGGAAACCCTTAAGACCGGGACCGCCGCTGAAGCCGGTCTCACCTCGTTCGCCTGAAAAGCAGAGATACAAAGTTTTACTTTATCAATTCATCTTTTAGGAGAAACACAGAAATGTTTAGGTGGAATATTTTTGACTAAAGCCAGCACAGAGATCCACTTCACCTTTGAAACCAGAACTGCCGGGGGATCCGAGGCCTCCGGGGCCTCCTGAGTCTCCTTTTCTACCAGGGGATCCGGGGAAGCCCGGGAGCCCAGGGTCACCTCTGTCTCCCTGGGCTGTGCCTGGACCGGGCGGCCCGGGAGGACCTGGACGACCTTGAAAACCTGGAGGAGAGAGGAGAGGAGATTAGAGGAAAGGAAAAGAGAGGCGATGAAATTAAAGGAACTTTGTGTTGAGGAAAGGAAAAAGGAATTAAGAAATGTAAGGGGAGATAATTACATTTAAAAAGTACTTACCGTACTCTCCATCCAGTCCAGGCAGGCCAGGGTCACCTTGTGGTCCAGGAATATCTGACCCTACAGTCGGACCTGGAGGTCCGGACCGACCGGGGAACCCTGGGAGTCCAGGACCACCTGACACAAAAATGATTCATTGTAATATAATACATCCCATTACAATCAATCAGTATTTCTACTCCCCTTGAAGTCAGCCTCACCTGAGTCTCCTCTCTCTCCCTTCGCTCCGGGGTATCCTGGACCTCCTGGGTAGGAGATGCCTCTCTCTCCCTTCTGTCCTGGAATACCAGGGGCACCCGGGCGACCTCCGATGTTCACACCTGGATCCAAACACAACAAAACCATCAACATCTTCAACACGCGTCGCTACTTCGTGAGTGCGAGTCGTTGTTTTCTTCATGGCTTTAATGACTCACAGAAGCATAAAAACAAGTTAACAGTTAAAACAAATACATCATGAGTGTCGGGTGTGTGTGATGAGGTCCTTGCCTGGGGTTCCAGGAACACCCTTAGGTCCACCAAGTCCATTAAGTCCGTCCAAACCAGGGGATCCAGGCAAGCCTGCAAAACACAACGCAGTGAGCATCGTCCTGTTGAGTTCTGCTGTCTCATTTGTAAACACAAATCTCTCTCTCTCTCTTACCTTTGGTTCCAGGGCCTCCAGGACCTCCAGGACCTCCAGGAGACCCGTCTCCTCCTCTTCTTCCAGGGTAGCCGGACTGCCCCTTCGGCCCGGGGAAACCAGGAGAGCCTGCGGAGGTGAATGTGTTACTATCTGACCCTGGCTTCCTCTGAATGTGAGAGCAGGTCATGTGAGGTCTCTCTCACCCATTATTCCAGGACGACCTCCTTCACCAGGAGTTCCCTTCGCTCCGGGGTAACCTGGACCTCCTGGGAAGCCGTTGTCACCGGGGGCGCCGTCATTGGCACGACCACCTGAGGAAGAGATCAACACCTGGTGAATTGACGGCTTTAACCATCCTCCCAAAGCTACGGCAGGTCAGAGAGGAAACACAATTTTCTTTTTTACTTTAGTTTTACCTGGGTAGCCTGAGTCTCCTGGTTGTCCTTTAGCTCCTGGACCTCCAGGATAACCAAATGTATCTCCGGGTTGACCTGAGGAACAAAACATGTGAGTCAAAGGATGGATTTACGTTTTAAAACATTCATAGACAGGCACTCTGAATGTTTACACTCACCTTTACCACCAGGACGACCGAACTCTCCAGGGTTTCCAGGTAAACCAGGTGCGCCATCATCACCCTGAAAGACGCCATCAGAACGTGAATCTCAGCAGTTGAATCTGTCGCACGTTACAGATTTTCAAGCGTGTGTCTTTTCTTACCCTTGGTCCAGACATGCCGGGGAATCCCATGATTCCAGATTCTCCCTTTTGTCCAGGGTAGCCTGGACCTCCCGGTCGCCCTGGGAACCCAGGATCTCCCCGCTGTCCTTTACTCTGCTCGGCGTAACCAGGAAGTCCGGGGAGACCCTGACGACCGGGCAGTCCTGGATAACCTTTGTCACCTGAATCAAATCATCAGAAAATGTCAGATTTGTAACCTCAAAATTCATTTTTAATTAATTTGAGAACTCTGTGTCTCAAACAGGAAGTTGCGTTACCTCTGGGTCCGGGGAAACCAGGAGGGCCGTTGCTTCCAGGGGTTCCAGGTTCTCCTTTCTCCACATACTCTTGTCTAGCAGGAGGAGATGGCAAGCCGGGGGGTCCGGGGTATCCTCTGTCACCTGCAGAGGGAAAACATGTGACTCTCACACTCGGCTCGAGCAGTAAATCTGATCCAATTCTGAACAGCTGTGGTCGCTCTACCTTTCAGTCCGGAGTACCCGGGGCCGCCAGGGAGTCCGTTTCTTCCAGACCCTCCACTCTCTCCTTTCCTTCCAGGGAACCCTGGGCTTCCGGGGCGACCTGGTAGTCCAGGGAAGCCCACCAGTCCTGGGAAACCAATCTCACCTGTGGATGAACACAAGAGGATCAACATTATTGTCTCTGTGAGAGGAAGAAGATAAACTGTGACAACCAGCAGCAGCCCCAGCCTACCCTTGCGTCCCGGTATTCCTGGAATTCCGTCTCTAGTTCCCGGTCCGGGAAGTCCAGGGGGTCCCCTTGGGCCTGGTGTTCCAGGGAAGCCGGGCAGTCCTGGGGTTCCCTTCATTCCAGCAGGCCCTGGGAAACCTGGGTCTCCTCTGTCTCCCTTGCGTCCAGGGAAACCTGGAGGTGGACGACGATGATGATGATGATGGGGGACAGACGGGAGAGAGATTTAGCCAGGCGCTAATAATCTGTATTTTACGTTACGTTACATTACGTTACGTTACG
Source organism: Sparus aurata (assembly GCF_900880675.1). Lineage (NCBI taxonomy): Eukaryota > Metazoa > Chordata > Actinopteri > Spariformes > Sparidae > Sparus > Sparus aurata. Next base: position 13,341,355 of record NC_044196.1, on the reverse strand, counting down.
TTACGTTACGTTACGCTACGTTACGTTACGTTCACCTTCTCTGAAAGTCATTAAATATAAACTTACCTTTACTGTCATTATAAATCAACTTACCTCCAACACAAACAAACAAAATCAATTCATGAATTATTTCTATTCTGAACACACAGAAAAGCAAAAACATTAGATGACAATTTAAACACTCATTACATTGCGTTGGCTGCAATTGCACTTGTGGCTGATTTCAGACAAACACGCAGGGATTTAAAATGTCCAAACGTTTGCTGGATCAAATCTGTGATCATTTAAGTGCAATTCCAGACTGAATTAGCGAGATTCAACAACCGTCTAAAGTTGTTGTTCGTCCTAGAAGGAGCACACTACCTGCTACTGTTTACATTCTTAAAGGAGAACTCGTTTTCAACACATCCACACAGATATCAGCCCGACTTGTCCCTAATCTGGTGTTAATTACACGCAGGGGATGTGTAGAAAAAGTCCTTTTTAAGAGCGTATCAAAAGCCTCTATGGTTAAACAGCATTGAGTCGTCACACAAGCTTTTTGCAATAAAAAGGAATAAACGCACATCCAGTAAAGATTTGACTTGGAGGTGTAATTGAAGGTGTTAGTGCTGGCTGCAAATATTAAAAAAACAAACGTCAGGAGACACATTTCATTGACAGAGCTTCATGTTTCTGAATCTCTCGCAGATAAAAATGTCCATCTGAAGCCATCGTTCGGAGTTGTATTTGTTCAATCAGCGAGTGTGAGGCGTTCACTTCCATCACAAGTCATTTAAATACACAAATATATACCTTTAAAAACAGATTTTAAACCCCACATGCATTGCAGTTAAGGTGTAAAGAAACCAGAAAATATTCACATCGAAGCAGCTGGAATCAGAGATATCTGACTTTTTCTCCTTTAAAATGACTCAAACTGTGATTAATCGATTACCAAAATAGTTTGTTGTATTTGTTCAATCAGTCCTTCAGTCTGGGTGTGAGGCGTTCACTTCCATCACAAGTCATTTATACCCTTAAAAACAGATCTTAAACCCCACATGCATTGCAGTTGGAGTCAAAACATCCATCTTCGAAAAAACCAAAACAAAAATCTGCTTATCTTCCAGAAATCTCATAAGTTTGTAAAATGTGTCCAGAGGGGGCAGCAGATCACCAGGCTAACCGACGACCGCTGCTCTTTGCTAGCTGACCTTGGCTGTAAGCTAGCTACCATTAGCTAATTAGCTCAACCTGGCTAAGCAGCCTTCCAGGTTGTTTTTTCTGGCCACATCTTACAAATCAACCTTTACGGAAACTTTTCCTTAATTCCTTTCTCCAGTGCTTCTCAAAGATTTAGCCGTGCATGTCGGCATCAAGAGGTCATTTGGAATAAATGAAATAAAAAGTTTCAACCTTTAATTTAAAAAAAAAATACCAATAAAGGAGATAAATGACATCTTATAATGTATCAGTGGGGAATTGTGATCGTATGTGTTGAAAGATTTAACAAGTTTAGACCCACGTTCACATGGAATATTTTCTGTTTGTGATATAAAACTTGGCCAAACTAAGTTTTGTATGTTGATAAGAGTCGTGGATAAAAGTTTGGGTGGGCGCCTCCGAAGATTTTCTGATTTCAAAATATGTGCGTGTTGCTCTTAAATTCGGGAATGGCTTCCTGAGAATAAAATTAAAATGAAGAGGTTTTACTGTGACACCTCCCACACTGACTGACTGCAAAATTAACCAACGGATGGGTGGAGATGGACATTTTTTTATCTGGCGTTCAGATGAGAAATGTAGACCAGGCGGAGATGCTGAGAAACACTAATGCACGAAGAGCAGGAGGATAGAGAGATGGAAGCAATGGATGGAGGGATGGATGGATGAGAGGGGAGAGTGTCTCACCTTGGCAGCCTACAGCGAATGACCCAACACCAAGAAAAAGGATGGAGGGATGAGAGGATGGATGGAGAGAATGGTGGTGGTGTTGTAGGAAGGAGGGAGGAAAAAAAGAAAGGAAAGGAAACACGGGACAAAGAGGAATATAAAAACAGGAGAAGGAGACAAATTCTTTTGGGTGATGTAGCGTTCAAATACACAACGAGAAAACAAAAACTGTGAACGTCTGATTCATAGATGGAGGGAATGTGGAAGAGACACAGTGAGAGGAGGGAGGGAAGGAACCAACACTGAATGAGAAGTTAAAGACAAGATCAAAACTAAATAAAACGTTTTGTTCTTTTACTATAAATCAAGCTACAAATACAGAACATGGAGTCTAAAACTGGACTAAATTAAACAGAAGTCTGGTTGGAAACACTGTTCACTGGATCCTTCTCCTCACCTGGCGATCCGCTCAGTCCTCGATTGCCAGGAAGTCCGGGTTGGCTGGGGATGCTGCCGAATGCTTCGCCTGGAGGTCCGATAGCACCGGGCCTACCGGGAATTCCGTCGAATCCACGCTCTCCCTTCAGCCCAGGAACGCCGAAGCGTCCATCGGCGCCTGACAGAGGAAGAAAGCGTGAGCATCAAAACTCGTCCCATCAACCGCCAATGGAAACACAGTGAATGTGAGTCTCTCTGTCCTCGGACCCACCAGGTAATCCAGGTCCTCCCGGTGTCCCAGGCTGGCCCTTGTCTCCAGGGCCTCCCGGTATACCGTCCCTTCCTGGGGCTCCAGGTGTGGCTCCTAGTACCTCTCCGGGCTGACCCTTGGCTCCAGGGCGCCCTGAATCACCATCCTTACCCCTGGCTCCGTCATAACCCTGTGCTGAACCACCTGGAAGTCCAGGGTCTCCTCTAGGTCCGGGGAAACCTGCACGTAGAAAGACAGTGATGACATCAAGGCCCGCTTCTGATTAAAGTCCAGCTGCAGAGACAAATAGTCCCATAGTCAGGTTCCAGAAACAGACCACCGTGCAGGGTTACCTTGCGGTCCAGGCTGGCCTCCGTAACCGGAGTCTCCTCTCTCTCCTTTGGGTCCATCGAACCCTGGACGTCCAGGGCCTCCTGGGAAACCTGGCTGACCTTTAGGACCTGACAATGAAGCAGATTAACGTTTCACTTGCTTGGCCAAACAATATTCACACGTCGTCTGAGCCACACTAGCACAATCTTATGATTCTTTTTACATGTTTACGATTAGTTGTTTGGTCTAAACCCTAACCCCAAGAAGACGTCCTCAAATGTCTTGTGTTGGTCGACAACCCAAAGATTTTCAGTTTAGCGTCACAGAGGAGTAAAGAAACCAGAAAATATTCACATTAAAGCAGCTGGAATCAGAGATATCTGACTTTTTCTACTTTAAAATGACTCAAACTGTGATTAATTGTTTACCAAAATAGTTTGATCTTGCAGCTCCAGCGGTAACCACACATCACACACTGAAATCAACCCATTTTTAAGCTTTGTCTTAAAGTCGCTCCGTTGCTCCGTATATAGCGTAACAGAAGAGTAAAGAAACCAGAAAATATTCACATTAAAGCAGCTGGAATCAAGAGATATCTGACTTTTTCTACTTTAAAATGTTCTTTCAGTTACACATCGTTTCCAGAGACACAAACTGAAATTAACCCATTTTTAAGCTTTGTCTTGTGGATTTTAGCCAATTTCATTGCTCCATATACTAACCAAATGCTTCTCCTTCCATTAAAGAAACAAAAACAACCACAGCATTTGTCTTGACAACTGTAAAACCTTGGACATGTTGCATAAGAGAATTTTTAAAAGCTCTGGTACACAAAAAAAGGAACATTGACAAAAGAAGGACATACGTCTAAGAGACAAACATCTGAGTTGTACCTGGTCGTCCGGGTACACCGGGCACTCCGGGGTCTCCTTCCTCACCAGGTATGGTGCAAGGTAGCACTTGTCCTGGTAGCAGCAGTCACATACAGGTTAGCAATCACACTTTATATACATCATCAGACATAAACAGTGAAAGGAACGTAAACACCGGCTTATTTTCAGTTCTCGCATTCAGGCCCGGACCAAATACGACCACAAATTAAATGCTGTTAAAGGTGTTTTAATAACTAGTATTTGATCCAGGTCTGAATCAGTAAACACAAACAACAACAACAACAGAGTGATGTTCTATCTGAGCCAGATCATCGTCATCTTTAGCTACACAGCTAACAAACGTTAAATGCAGGCTTCATGTTTGATTGTCAATCGCCTCCATTCACGCTCTGCTCTCAGTACGTTAATCTGAGTTTGATCATGAAGAATTATCGTGTGTTTGTTGGTTTGAATGTCGTTAGTAGCAAATCGATCACGATGAATGATTGGGGGGGGGGCAGTTGATGACAGTTACAAACTCAGTCTTGTGTTTTCCTTCCCTCCCACATCCCTCACTGGTTAAGAAAGCACTTAGCAGAGGCAGGAGGGGGGCTTGAAACAAAAAAACACATGCGCCAGGTTTCAGCAGCTTTGATTGGAGGGAAGAGGAGAGTGTGACCGGCTGCGTCTGCTGCGAGGTGATGATTGGATGATTCAGACTGAAAACCTCGACTGTCAATCATCGACTGACTCGGCCAGAGTGGAATCCCTGAGACGCAGGGAGCTGGAGAGGCTTCCATCGGCTCCGTCGTGAACTAATGATTGACAGCGAGCTAACGTACACATGACTTAAACTATTTGTCTACCAGCCTTTTCTTTTTCTCTCTCGATCACCAGAGACTTTTCTTCTTTGAGTGACGCTCACCATGTGTTCACGCTGCAAACGATACGTCAGTTATTCCCTGGACAGCCAGCGTGAAACAGTGAAAATCACATTTTTACCTTTTTAAATAATCTGTGATAAAATTTACTTTAATAGTTTCCTTTCAGGTGCTTGTGGATCTATAGTTCAAGTATGAAACATATGATACATGTGAATCATGACTTATCATTTTTATCATATTTCTTCACATAAAATAGTCCAAAAACACCTAAAAACAGGCTGTGCTGTGCCGCAGAAGTGCATTTCTTCAGAATTTCTCCTTAAGTTATGTTGTCTTCTATTGATTTATTTTCAAGTATTTTATTTTTCAAGTGCCGTGAAAGATTTTTGGATCTTTAGTCAAAGTTTACAGGAACAAGAAGGGTTGAAGGCGAAAGGAAGAACGTCTTTTTTTTCACTAACAACGTCCTAAATTTCTTTTATAATTTGGATTAAACGCAAAAAAATCCTGTTTTCTTACAGTACAATTAATCTATCCTGGCGAAGAAATCGTCATACTAATACTCACAAAAAATATGTTGTATTGATTTTTTCTTTTCTTTTTCTTGCTCCAATTTGCAAATAACATGATGTCAGTTACTTTTGTGGCACCCATCAGAAAGTTTTGGTAGCTTGTTATTAGAGTGTTGGACTAATTAACCACAAACAGTAATATATTTTCTGAGTTGTTCATCATAGCATAATCATAAAGAAATGCTTAAGATCTGAAACATCATCATTTGCATGCATCTTATTATTACTACAACTTTGATTAATTTCATTTTTTACTCTTGGGCGTCAACATTTGCCTTGAATCCACTTTTGTTCCACTGAATGCTGCTTTTTTCCTTTAAATACCTTCATCTGAGCCTAAATCAGCCTCAAAGTTTGAGTGTTTTTTGAGTGTTTAACTTAACTTAAACTTAACTGAACTACTCAAGTTTTTTAAGATCTTAAACCAAGTTTTTATGTGTGTTAGTTTTAATCACACTACTGTTATTAGCCGGAATACAGTGACGTGTCAACCGGGTTGTCTGCATCATGAACACATGAGAAAACGATGTTTCTAGCATCACTTCCTGTCTTTCCTGGCCTCTACTTTGGTATAACTTCCTGCTCCAATGTTTCCTTCATATAGAATGTGTATTGGATATTTCTATGAATATCCAGTTGGCAGAAAAATAAATACAAGTTTTCTCCCGGGGGTTCGTTCACTTTTTTCTCGGTGGATGAAAAAAGTTAGTTACCCACCCGTTCCCTCTCCGGCGTCATTAACCCCTTCACAGCTGTTTTCACCTGGACAGATACACATGCACAAGGTATAAAGGTCAGAGAGGTGGAGGGATGGATGGATGGAGAGAGAGAGAGAGAGAGAGAGAGAGGGAGAGAGGGAGAGAGGGGAGAGGGAGAGAGGGGGTAGAAGATGGCAGCATACAAAGCCAGTCAGGGTCATTTGCATGCGCCAATAAAAGCAAATTAAATGTATCTCTTTTTCATCAAACAGATATCAGCAAAAATCAGCAAAAATCAGTTCCATTCAATTAATTCAAGGCTCATTCAAGTTAAAGCAAAAGCACATTTAAAAAAAATGCTCGCTTCAATGTCAAAGTGCTTAAAAAACAGGTTATTGCGCGACATGAGACGACAGAGGAGAGTTGTTTCCTCTCTCTCTCTCAGCTCATGTGAGCGACAATAACCTTCATATTAAAGAGCAAAAAAAAATGAATCAGTTGTGTTCAGCATTAGCGTCACGAGGTATGAGAGCAAACATTCATACTGAGGATGAGCGGCCAGCTGCTGCTGCTGCTGCTGCTGCTGCTGCTGCTGAGGAGGACCTTGTGTCGTTTAGTCTCAGAGAAGAAGAACCAGCAATACATCTTTACTTCCTCCTGACCTGATTCTTTAATTTGTGAGTTTTTCTTGCAGATGTTGGTTTCAAACTTGCTCTGCAGTTAGCTTTTGCTCGACCCAAATGGAGACGTCAAAGACAAGCAAGAAATCACGAATCATGCCCCTACAGAGCCTTTACTTTCCTACATTTAAGCCTAAATCGGTCTACAAATGTGACCGTGTTCAGTCGGCTTAAAGATCCCATTTTGTATTTGGCTTTAATAAGTTATAAAAAGACATTATAGTGCACTTAAAATTCTCATATTCAACTTTCATTTTCAACCAAGACAGGGTGTTCTTAGAGGTGCTGCAGAGATACAACTTAATATTTTGCTGGGTAGGTTATAAATTTCTTCCGGATCTGATAAAGGTCCAATATTATCTCATTTTCAGGTTTATACTTTTATGGGAGGTGTTCCCAAAAAAGAGTTTTCATGCCTTAATGTTCAAAAAACACATTATTATTCTCATACTGATCACCTCTATTCAGCCTCTGTCTGAATGTGCCTGTCTCCTCCTTAAAAAAAGCCCAGTCTGCTCTGATTGGTCGGCTCCTACAGGCCCGAGCAAGCTCCGCCCACAGTGTTTTCCCTCATCAGTGTTTGTCTTGAATGGTAATAGAATTCCTCTCACTTCCTCTGAGACTAAACGAGCACAGTAGCCATTTTTTGCGCGACCAGCATTGAAAATAATAAAATCACATCAATGTGCATCAATCAGTCAAAACTAACAGTTGAAGCAGTTTATGGATTATTGATTATTGGCTGCAGAAGAGGTGTATAAGCAACATTAATGGAGACCATTAATCGTGTAGTTAACAGGTTTGCTGCTGCAGCCGAGGCATGAAGGGCGGGAAGCTGCTGCTTTGGTGGGAGAGAAAAAAAAAATCTAACGAGAGCCACGTTGTCCCCCTTCCGCGTCCTGGAGACTGATCGAGGGACCAGATGTCCCTGAGAAATGTCCTCGGATGGGGTTTGAGGGTGTTAGGATGAAGTTGCTATGGTAACTAGAGTACATGGAGGATGGGACTGATCGGATGATGGAATGGATGTGTGGTCGGGGAGGTTCACCTGTGAGGAGAATATGACATCCACCCACACACACACACACACTTTCTTTAACGCTCTGTCTCACAAAGTCAAACATACACACACACACGCACACACGCACACACACACACACGTCGTCACTTACCTCTCGGTCCAGGTGAACCTGGTGTCCCTGGCAGCCCCGGTATTCCGGGGTCTCCAGGCTCTCCACGAAAGCCGGGCGTTCCGAGGTAGCCGACGCCGGGCTCACCAGGGCCGCCGGGACGACCCTTAGCCCCCGGGTAACCTGGGAAACCTTTCTCTCCCACCGTGCCGTAGCCAGCGTCACCCTGGAGAAGAAAGAAAAGAAATGTTGCTTAATTTGAAAATAAAATCCTTTAATATACAAGAATAATTTTTGTCTCAGCACTCACTGGGGGTCCAGGGGATCCAGGGAAGCCAGGAAGGCCGTCTCTACCGGGTTTTCCAGTTTCACCTGTAGGTCCTCTGGGTCCAGTAGATCCGAGCTCTCCTTTCTCCCCGAGACCCAGGGTGGGGTAGTAAGATGCCCCCTTCTCTCCTTTACGACCAAAGAAGCCCCTGTCACCAGGACGACCCTGCAGGAGGACAGAAAGGACAGATTGTTGTTCAGAAACCCTCACACATACAGCCTCACTTAGAACACACTGAATGATTCAAAAACATTTAACACCTGTCAGCTAAAAGAGACCAAACTTCACTTACAGGAGGTCCCTGAACACCGCCGAAGCCCGGTGCACCGGGGTCACCAGGCTCACCCTTTCGTCCAGCGAAGCCGGGGGCTCCGTTGGTTCCTGGGGATCCAGGTAACCCAGAGAGTCCTGAGGTGCCTCGTCCGATGCATTCACAGTCGCCAGGATCACCTGGAGGATGGAGGGAGGGGGGCAACGAAGAAGGCAGGGAGAGGAGAGGAAGATGGATTCATTAAGAGTCGGTTGGAAGTGTAGAGGAAGAAGAGAAGCTAACCTTGATGTTAGCCTCTTCGAGAAGCTACTACTGATGAAAACCTGTTGGACAAGCTAACACCAATGTTAGCCTGTGGGAGAAGCTAACACTATTGTTAACCTTTCAGAGAAGCTACCACTTATGTTAGCTTGGCAGAGAAGCTAAAACTGTAGTTAGCATGTTATAGGAGTTAAAACCATTGTAGCCTGTTGGAGAAGCTAACATTGTAGCTAGATTTTTAGAGAAGCTGTTGTTATAGCCTGTTGAGGAGCTAACACTGTTGTTAGCCTGTTGAAGAAGCTAACACTGTAGCTAACCTTTTAGAGAAGCTGTTGTTAGCCTGTTGAGGAGCAAACACTGTTGTTAGCCTGTTGAAGAAGCTAACACTGTAGCTAGCCTTTTAGAGAAGCTGTTGTTAGCCTGTCGAGGAGCTAACACTGTTGTTAGCCTGTTGAAGAAGCTAACACTGTAGCTTGCCTTTTAGAGAAGCTGTTGTTAGCCTGTCGAGAAGCTAACACTGTTGTTAGCCTGTTGAAGAAGCTAACACTGTAGCTAGCCTTTTAGCGAAGCTGATGTTAGCCTGTTGAGGAGCTAACACTGTTGTTAGCCTGTTGAAGAAGTTAAAACCGATGTTAGCCGGTGGAAAATAAATGTTTTCGTGTGTGTACCTCTGACGCCTTTGTATCCCGTGTTACCGGGCCCTCCTCGTGGTCCAGGCAAACCAGGCTGTCCGGGGATACTTGAGGGGTAATCTGTGCCTGCACCTGCAAGCACACACACACACAAACTTGTGTTAAGTTAGATCAATTCGAGGTTGAAATGCTAAATTAACCACGAAGTAGCCCAAAATTATCTACCTATAAATCCTGTGATTTTTTGATTTCACACAGTTTGAACTTGAAGCTGAATTGCACTGAAGCAGGGTGTTAATGTGTTAAATTCCCGTCTTGGAGGAAGTTATTTTTTGATACAAACTTACAGCTAAATGTTTAAATATCGTCACAGTGCAAATGCAGCTTGGCGTCACAGTGTGAAATCAGGATTAGTCTGTCAGCATGTGATATGAAAGAGTTTAGCTGCTGCTGCTGCGGCTGCAAGATGACAGATGCTCGTTTAAAGCATTACCTCGTTTATATTGTGTGAAAATATAAAACAGAATACTCAGCATGAACCGATTCAGTGATTTTATATGGACTGTAAAGGCTAAGAGCTGCTCGTTCATCTGATGTCTGTGTGTTTGTGGGGAAAGTGTAAATGCATTCTGGGTCTTTATGGTGGACAAGGTCAAAAGTCGACCTACTACTACTTTTCACAAGTAATTTCCTTAATGTAAAATTTCTTTGTCGAAGTTCAAGGATTTCAAATTGTGAGTAAGTGAGACTTTGAGTTTGAGTTTGAGATTCTCAGCCCCAAAACTACTGAAGCCCGGAGAATATTTAACCTCTGTAACGTAATTTAATTTTACACACTTGGTTCGAAATGGGATTAATGTGTTTGGTACAGAAGTCCTAAAAAAGATTTTTTTTCTTTTTTTTATCTGTGAAAACAAGTAAATATTTTTTTTTTCTTTGCCAGGGTAATTAAAAAACTTTTTTTTTTTTTTCAAAAAATCATAAATAAAGGTGATTTTTTTATGATTAAACTTTTTTATTGAATTTGTATTTTAAACTAAATATTTTGGCATATATTTATTATTGTTATTTGTTATTATTATCATTATCTATTTTACTTAAGAGGTGGAAAAAATTAGTTTTGTAAGCTGATTAAAATTTTTTAATTAACTTTCTTTTGGCCAGTATCTTCTATTTAATTTAGTTTTTTTAAACTTAAAAATGTTTTGTCATATAATAATAATTATTCTTATAATCAGAACAAAAAAATGCTGTCCCCTTCACTTGCAAAAATAACATTAATAAAAAAAAAAATTCTGTCCTGAAATTGAGAGATTTTGAGAAATTATTTGTTTTATTTCTCTCTCTCTCTCTTTTTTTTTTTTATCTCACTTTCTCTCTCAGGGCTTCCGTACAAATAACATCCATCCTACAAGTATCAAGAATGCAATATACCTTCCATTATATCACAGAAATTTTATATTTTTTAATATATTCCCAAAAATCTGAAAATCTCAAGTGTATAATAATCATCCGCGTTATTACTCTCTATGTTTTCCTTCGTTTAAACGCGTTTGTGCTTGAAAAAAAAAAAAAAAACTCCCTGTTTGTGAACAACACTGCTGCTGAGCCTTATGTCCATGTAAAATCAGTGAATCGTCTTCACAGCAGGCGACACCTTGTGGCCAAAGATGGGAAAAGCAGCCTTGGAGTCGAGAGAACCTCCCGTCCAAGTCTGAAGCCTCCGTCTGTTCTCAGCTGTACTTACCACCGCGACCCTCCACACAGTATAGCGTTAAATGATAACAAAAGCGGTTTGGCAGCGAGATACTGCCTGCTGAAAGTTGTGTTTGCTTGTTTTGAACTTTCTGCCTAATATTGCCATGGCGCTCATAGCAATATGGCCGCCTTTAGGGTACCTGCCTTTGGGCCTGGTGGACAACTCAGGATGGATGACGCAGGGCCCCTCGACCAATCCTTGGAGAACAGTTAAATGAGTCAACCATGATGCTTTAAAGTCTGCTTGTAGCTTTTTTTTTTAGCCATGAACTTGATTTTCTTATTGCGAATTCTGTGTGCAGCCCAGTTCCAAGACGATAGAGATGCTGCATCCTCATCTTTAAAAGTTTTTCATTCTAATTCACAACCAGTTTATTTTCATTTTTTTTAGCTCCTTTCACACAAAGGATCCAGCTTGTCTTAAAGAAAAGTAACTAACAGACAACATAAACAAGAGTTAAAGGGTAATTCTGGTATTCTTAAACTTGTACATCCGTTAGTCGGGATCCAAATGGACCCTTTCAAACACTGAAGTCACACAATAACACACGTAAAATTAGAGTTTTTTTCAATGGAGTCTGTTGGCGACCCGGTTTACGAATACCGGAATTACCCGGAGTTAAAAACATGGAGCCTCTTATTGGCTGCAAGGATCCTTTGGACCTTCATGGGTTTCTGTCTTAGCCACATGAAACCCTTATCACGACCACCTGTGAGGGAAAGAGCGGGTGTCAGTCGAGCCTGTGTGAACGTACTAGAAGGGCCTGGAGGTCCGGGGTTGCCGGGGCGTCCGGGGAGTCCAGGGGAGCCGGGGGAGCCCTCTGTGCCGTAGCCGGGTATGCCTGGGTCACCTGTCTCTCCCTTCGGACCTGGGGTCCCGGGGAAACCTGGCCGTCCACTACCTGCGGATGTGGAAGGAGGACAGGGGAGATGATGGATTTGGAGTTGCAGGATTTAAAGATTATTAAACCGCCTCGGATGATGTTTGTGTCTGTATATATCACCTGAACCAAAACCACCAATGCCTGGTTGGCCTGGAGCTCCTGGGAATCCTGGAGCTCCTAGGTCACCACGGGGACCGGGCAGGCCACCTAGACCTGGGTCACCTGGAGGTCCTGCAGCCAATCAGAGAAGAGACGGAAGTGGACTTGGAAAGTTGTACGTGATTAAATGATCCGTTAAGCTAGTGGTTTGGATTTGGTGTGCTTGTGTTACCTTTGACAGCGGTGCCAATATCACTAACGTAAGTTACAGGTCCTGGTGCTCCGGGGTCTCCCTGGTCTCCCTGTCAGACACATACAAACAGTTTAGGACAAAAGTTGCAACACTACTTCTGCTCGATTTGTTAAACTTATATCCTAGACCGGCATGAGAAAGACAGAGCTAAGAGCTAATGCCTCCTCGTATATTCAAAGAAAGATGAATTCCTAGTTCATAAAGCTCTTAATAACTTGGGACCAGCCTACAAGACCAGCTTGTGTTATTTTTTCAAGTTCTTCATGAACCCTTAGATCTTCTGCAGCTGTTGTTTTTTTTTACAACCTATTAATCATATATGAAAATCAGCTTCTTAGCTCAAGGCTACAAGAGATGCAAACTATTAACTGTCGTACTTCCCTTGTTTTATTCTTATCTTGGACATATTTTATTATTTGTGTGCCTTTTTTGTACATATCTCGATGTTCTTGGCATATATGTTCCTGCTATTTGTTGCTGAAGTCTACTCTGATCAACTTTTATAGGAAAAAGTTTAGTTATCTGGACACGTTTTTGCGTATGAGACGGTAAACGCTACGTCTCACGTCTGTATGGTAAGTATAAAAGTTAGCTCCATGAGTTGGTTAGCTTAACGTTAACCAAGCAAGTATAAAGACTTGAAACAAGGAGGAAGCAGCTCATGTAGCTCTGGTCCTGAGGTAAGAAACAAATCCATCTCTCATCAACAATTAACTTAACAATTAACATCTTATATTGAATGTGTATGAGTTAAAAGCGACGGCTAGCCAGCTTGTCTTTTAGCTCGCTAACTCCTGAAAACTATTCCCATAAGCTAACTATATAAATCCAACTATTCCTTTAAACTGAGTTAACGGCTTCATTATAAATATGAGATTATCTTATTAAACAGCGTGGTGACATTTTCTTCATCTGCTTCTTCAGGTTAAAATCATCTCATCAACACTGGCACCATCTGCTGGTAAAACAGAGGCGATGCAATATATAAACAGTGCTCCTGATCCGTTATTTACTCAGCAGGTTTCCAACTAACAATGATGCTTACTGTCAAACAATGTTTTGATTAATTTCTTGAGTAATTATGTGGATGTTTGTCCTACAAATGTCAGAAAATGGATATCCAACTCAAAGATATTCAGATTACTGTCATGTAGAGGACAGAAACTGGAAAATATTCACATTTAAGGAGCTGAAGTCAAGATGAAATGACTCAGAATGATTATTAGAAAACAAAATTAAATACACTTAAAGCAGTTTTTAGGTACCCTAAAACAAAGCTTGATTTTTGTTGCTGTTAATTTACACTATTTTCCCACAATGCAATGCACGTTCAAGTTTCTTATGGCTGGAAATGACAGTAAGAAGGTGGTGAAACAGTGTCAGGAACACGTCAAAAGACTGAACATAACACAACGTTTGCTTCATATTTGTTAGGTCTGATTGATGAAGAATGCAATTTGATCGACGCCTGACATTTTAAGTATGTCGATGTCTTGCATACTATAAATGTTAGTATATTAAGTACTGTATGAAGTAAGTATGCAGTGTGGAAAAAGTGTGGGAAACAACACACACTCATCTTACCTTGGGTCCGATGTATCCTGGTTGTCCGGGGAAACCTGGGTTGCCTCTCGCTCCCTGTGACCGAAACAAAACTGGGTTGATTCACTGCACAGATGACTTAACATATTCCCCTGCTCTAAATATAATAAAAAATGATTTATTATAAGGACGAAACTTGTACTTTTTGTGCATTTTACTCAAAATCCGTCAATACTTCCACTTATGTAAACACTGAATGGAGGATTGATGGCTTATAACAGACTATTTTCTCTACAAGAGTCGAATGCTTATAGTACAATAAATGTTTTTATCAGTACCTCAGAATTAAATGCATTTTGAATGTAGGAACAGTATTATAAAAGCTTACTGGTTGTCCTAAAACTCCAGGTGGCCCGTTAAAACCAGGAGGACCCTGTTTGGTGGAATCAAAGAAGACATCAATCACAGAGGAAGAAGTAAAGGAAAAGTGAGAGAGGAACTACTTCGTCTTAAATGTATGAAAAAACTTTAATACAGTCAGCCGTTAGCTCTTACTCTTGCCCCGGGGTACCCAGGAATGCCTTTTTCTCCATATTCACCACGAAAACCGAAAGGTCCCTGAAAACAAGTAAAGAAAAATGACCTTACTTGAGCTCTATAGCCAGAATTTTTCTCACTGACCTTTCCGCATGTTTGGTACGATATTCCCAAGTCACGATCATCAGCATATCTAATGACTTGGATAGAAATGTCAATGAAAAGGTACGGAAATACGTACGGGTCTACCAGGACCGCCGGAGTATCCTCTGATTCCTTTTGGACCTGGTTCACCCTTTGAGAAAGACAGAGAGATAACAAAGGTGAACTTCTGCAGAACGACGGAAATTAAATTCTGATTATATTTAGATTGTCCAGTGAATAAATTGTGTGTTACATCTTCTTTGTAGCAAAACTTACCTTTGAAATTCCACGCAAACAGTAAAATCTCACCCAAAACAAAAAGCTAGTTTAAAGGGTGACGGGACTGATATGTTGATCATGCAGATTTTGAAACAGATTCTTTGCTCCCATTGAAGCCACAGAGCTGTTCAAACCCCAGAAAGGATGCACTGTGTTGGGCTCGGAACGCTGAAGAATCCGGAGTGGATGATTTGGATTATTTTCATCTCGATGGTTAGCAACAAGGGGGTCAGGGAAAGCTACCTCTGATGTTCACAGTGGGGTTTTTTCCACTCCGAGAACTGACACAGAGCTAAACTGAACTTAAGTGGTCATGTCATGTATCCAAGAGTTGGAGTAAACCTCAGAAATGCAAGAGATCAGCACTTAATTCTCCATAGCGATGGTTCAACTTGTAAAGATACAGTAGGTGTTTCAGGGACTCTTGTCTGTATCTGGATCGACTCTTGAGAACCGTTGCAACAAACCTGCATTCCTTTGTCTCCTTTGGGAAAACCCACAAACTCCACAACGCCATTGATCATTGGCTGGCCGGGGTCGCCGGGCAAGCCCACGTCGCCCTGGATGCCGTAACCAAGGAAAAGAGAGTTGTTTACACGGGTCAGCGTGGCGACGGGGATACGGCGGTAAGGCGAGGGCAGAGAGTTTGGGGGCATTTATGGGGGACCGACCGGTGGACGAGGTCATGGAAGGGGATGTTGTTGTGCACACGGTGAGCAGAGGAGCGAGGACGTGTCGGGGGTGATGGTGAGAGGATGGTCCTACTGTAGTATCAAGTTAATGTCTTTGGATGTTAAACTTACATCCAAGAATCTCCAGAGGCGGAAAGGATCTGATAGAAACGGCAAGAATTTAAAAGCAATACGTTTGACTTTTTCTCCATCTACGGATTTAGTTAGTCATTCAGATTTTGGCCTCCTGGACCGCTAGGGCTAGCTAGCATTGTGTCAGCTGTTTTTTTTTTTGCATCTCCAAGGTCAATCATGGACCTCCAAGCTTCACCCCTGGAAGAAAAGCTTTGCAAGCTTCTCAACAGATGAGTTTGGATGTCTTAAACCGGTACAACATTGTTACGATCCAATCTTAGTTGAATGCGAAAGCGTAGTTAACTGCTAATGAATGTATAATACAGATTGAGTTATTCTCAATAAAGCATAACAAATGACATAAGAAACTACATTGTATCCCCTGTTAATGCATTTCAAGATCACACATTCAGTATCTTTCAGCACCTTTAGAACAATACTGACAAATTTAGATTATTTCTGCCTCTTTCACTTCTGCGTAACGAACTCCACAGTGTCAGGAAAAAGATGCTGGACTGACGCTCAGTTGGACGAACCTCTCCTCCACCTCCTCCGACTCCTCACCTCCGCACCAACACGTCCTCCCCTCCACGGCTGTAAAGTTTGCTGCAATCACTGCTCCTCGTCCTCTTTAGCCGCCTGCTGCGTTATCCACCTTCTTTTTAATACTTTTATAGCGAAACCCCACCACATCCGTTTGTGTGTGTGTGTGTGTGAGTGTGTTGTGAAGACATCTTCTGCTCCTAGCCTTCCCTTGCCGTGTTACCTTATCTCCTTTGTAGATAGTGAGAGTTTGTTCGCTTCTTAGTGACCCGTCGCCGGGAGTACCACTGGGTCCGGGTAGACCCACGTCGCCCTGAATCCGAGATACACACAACACACCGTTAGCCAATCAGGAGGAGTCGTGGAAGGGGGTGGAGGGGAAACAGGAAGAGGAAGGAGGTCAGAGAGAAGAAAGAGAATGGATGTATGAAGTGGGATGGATGAAGCAGATAGAAAGATAGACTACATCACCAGAAGTATGTGGACACCTGGATACATCTCTCATATGACATTGCTAACATCCAAAACCCTGGACCGAAATTAGCAGCTACAACAGCCTCCGCCTTCCTCACTGTAGACTCAAAACTTCATGAGATTTTTGAGGTTGGGGTTTTTCAAACGGGGAGCTGTTTAAAGGCTTTGCAGAGTGCAACGGCATACGTGAAAACCAGCTGTATTAAGATTTTGATGGTTCCAAAAGAAGCTACGAGATATCTGATAAATTACCTCGTTGTGACTTAACTAACCCCATTTTTTTGTGTTTCTAATTGCGACCATGTCTCCTCTTCCTTCTTTGCAAATGTTTCACTTAACATGCTCCCACTTGGCCTCACTAAACAGAGATACAACATTTAATTATATTTCTACGCAGATGATACGCAGCTGTATCTTCCAATAAAGCCTACGAAGACTATGGTATAAAAATTGATCTCAGCAAACTTTCTTCTTGAAATTAGATCAAACGGAGATCCTTATCATTGGTGTCCGATCCTCTCTTAGTTAATAATCAGATAATCACTTTGAAAGACTTCAACAGGCCAATTCCAATAAATGCGGTGCGACTGCATCAATTTTGATCCAAAACACTCCATTAGTTTGTCCACGTTATAGCGGAGTACACTTCTAAATCAGTGGACTAGATAGATAGATAGATAGATAGATAGATAGATAGATAGATAGATAGATAGATGAGTAATGCAAAGAAGAAAACATGAGGAAGGATAAAGAAACAGAGTGAAAGGAGAAAGAGAGAATAGCAGAGAATTATCTATGGAAAACTTTATCTTGATTTTCTTGTTGATCAATTGTATGAAATTTCGAGCCCTCGTTCTCCACAACTGATCAAAATAAAAAAAAAAAAATGCCAAGCAGGGTAAGTTTCATCCCACAGATACGTCTCTCAACAGGCTCGACAGTAGATCCAGCTGTTCCCACATTCAGTACAACCCCGAATCTGTCTTGAGTTCAGTGTTTGATGGTTTGGTTGAGCATAACATGCATGCAGTGTGTGAGGACTGTTAGTACTCGTGTGCGATTGTTCAAAATGAGATGAGTGGGTGGGTGGGTGGATGGGGGGGTTGAGGAGTTTTCAAGAGCAGGCAAATGGAGTACACAAATCCCAGAGTTCACCGCCAGATGCCCCCCAAACAGGATTAATTAAAAAGGGAAGATGTAGTGCAACGTGAGAAGTAGGAGCGAGTGATTCCAGCACCAGTTACAGTCCACAGGTCGTCCTCCAGAGTGACAGCTCAGACATTTAATGAGTTTGATCTCTTTAATTACGGACATTTTCTTGATTTGAGGATATTTTAAAGGTTGAGGTGACGCATGGTCTCATCAAGATCTCATTTTCTTTCGTATTTGAGAGAAAATCTCAAGTAAAATCTCTGAACTGTCATTCATCTGCGAGGGAAACAAGTGTGTGATGCCGCTGGTCAACTCACAAAAAAATAATTGGAGCTTGCCCAAAAGTGAAAATTCAGTCTTAATGTTCTCACCCTCATGACGATGGAAAGTTGGGCGAAGTATCGTAGTCTTAAAAAACTGAAGTAGATGTCCACTACTGACTTTAAGCCAAGTCTATGGAAGCCCCCAGATCTCAAATTGATTAAAAAATACATCATTTACACCCTTTTTTAAACCATAATCTTCACTGTAGCTGCTAAGCTAAAAGCATTAGCACACACGTGTCTAAACCCGCCATAAGGGCTGTTAAATAATGTTTAATCAAGTGAATTTGGGATCTCAGGGCTTACAAAGAAGACACTGACTTATTTCCATTTTGGGTGAACTGTTCCTTCAAAAAGCCAGATCAGGATTTGAAATGAATCACTGAATCCAGACGTGATTTTGAGTGAGTTTGTTTGTGACTTGACTCAGCGGCAGCTCAGGTCATTTTGAAAGAACAAACCAGACTGAATCAAGTAGAGGGTTCATGTGATCTTTTTATCATACAGAGTGCAACAAACAGTTCAGTAGTCTGGCAATGTGGGGGATGGAGAGAGGAGGGTGGAGAGGACGGAGAGGTTGGAGGGATGGGTGGGGTTATGGAGGGAAGGATGGAATGGTTGGAGGGTAAATTAATGGTGGACGGAAGAAGAAGTGCAGGTTGCAGAGAAAACACCACCGGTCAGATTTTAACATGCACAGTATTATGTCCAACCAAATTATTTTACAGGCATGCATACACGCTTAAATGCACACACAAACACACACCTAGGACCCAGCTAGAGCACTCTAAGCCTGCTGTTGTGTAGCTGATGTGTATGTGAAGAGAAAGTGTAAAAAATCACAAGTCCAACGGTGCAAGATTAAACGTAACGGTGTCCCACAGGGGTCGATACTGGGACCAGGTTTAATCATTTGCTCACGGAAAGAATAAGAAACGTTCTTTAGGAAACTTTCAGACTATGTCGGTGCCACCAACGGTTCATCTGCCACCATTTTGACCACGAAGTGACCATATTTGGACGAGAGGGTGGAGCTGGGGAGGATATCCTGACTAAGGACACGTCCTAAATCACAACCTGCTTAATCGTCTATTTTACTTTCTATTTGGACCATAATTTACTAAATATCATGCTGTGTTGAAGAAGACTTGAAACCTAGAGACTGACACAAATATCAGTCATCAGGAAACTGTTTACTGAGGTTATTAATCAAGTGAGAAGTAGGGGTAATTTTCTCATAAGCTTATATAGAATCTGACTACTTTTTGCAACCAGCACTTTCGCGTTGGTTTCACGCTTCAGATCCAGAGGCTCCATCCGTATTTTACACTTCACTTCAATCTGTTTTTATTATTTTTAAAGAACCTATGAGGGTGGAAACAGAACAATTTTTGTAAACTACAACATTTCTGAAGAAAGTTTTTTCCGCTTCCTTTCATAGATTAACTTTAAAATCATTTTGTACTACGGTGATAAGTCTAGCATGTGTTAGCCAAACGTACTTTAGCATAAAGGCTGCAGGAGGGCCAAAGTAGCTCCCAATAAATAGCTAAAGAAAAGATGCTTAAAATAATTCAGAAACTGCCTAAAAATTCTATATTTAGAATCACAAAGATTTTTTTTTCATTTCCTGATACCTGTTTTTGTGTAACGCAAAGCTAACGCACACCTGAAAAGACAAAAAACGTTGTCACCGCTGAAGTTTATCACTTTGGGTTTTTACACTTTCTCGAGTCCTTGAATGTTGAAATCACAGAGATAAATCGTCCTCCGTGTCACTTTCATGTTTCATTACATTTGTATGTCATTGCTTAAGTTGGAATTAACACTAACTAGGAAGTCAAATACTAACTCGACTGTGATTCTTCTCTTTGTTTATGTGTTATGTTCAGATGTTCAACAAGCCATTTAATGTGTGTGATGTAATCCCTTCGGACTCTAAATGAGCTCTTCAGTCAACAAAGCGTACCTTGTCTCCTCTCTCGCCTTGATATCCGTCACTACGGCTCCCCTGAAAACAACAAGGGTTAACTCGGAGGAACAAGAATATTTAAAATGCAAAACTGAGACTTGTATAACTGCTGTTTACTGTCTTATACTGGAATATAATCATCCCTTTACTCTGTTACTGTACTTACCACTGGCCCTGGGGGACCGGGAGGACCGGGTGGGCCCTAAAGAGGGACGACAGAATCAGAACCAGCAACACAATTACAACTATTATTCACAAATGCTTCAGATGAAATTTAAATAAATCAGAATATTCCGAGGAAGAGAAACAGATGAATTAGTTTACGTACGGGGAATCCCTCCGGGCCACTGGGACCAGTGAACCCAGGTGGACCATCAGGACCTCTGACACCCTGCAGAGGAGTAAATACATATATATACATATAACTGACTGCAAGTGTTTAACTAACGTTGCATTTAATGTTAATTTCATTTCACTCAGCTGTGTTATCTTATTTTGAACATAATCTGTTGTTGCACAGTGAGCAGAAAAAATTGAAAGTCTTACAGGTGCACCGTCCCGTCCTGGTAAACCTGGTAAACTCTAAACGAGGGAAAAGAGAATAAACATTTTTAATCATCAATTCAAAAGAAAACAGATTTTGTTATCAACATTGTTCATTTCTGCCTCTAAGTACAGGCGACATGCTGACAGAGGATTTGGACTAATTACACCAATGTTGTTAGTAATTCAGTTTTACTGTGGCGCCACCTGCTGGACAAACTGCAGGACTGCATGAGATCAATAATGCATGAACCCTATCAATGTGGTTGGAACTCCACAATGACTTTAAACTGTCTTAGGCTCGTCTAAATACATTGATGCATGTTGTTTAAAATGTGTTTCTGTCTTGAAATCCTGAAAGCGCTTCATGGTTCATGGTTCAAGAGTTTATCTCATTGAATCTGTTGAAAAACATTGAGATATCCCCAAAAAAACTAAATGACAAATAGACAAACTACTGGACTGCAAACACAAAGTTGTTTGACAAGTAAAATAAAAAAAAAACCTTGCCACACCCGTTTAAAGAAAGGTAAGAAAAGGAAAGGAGAAGAGAATGAAAAGAAAATTAAAGATGAAGGAGAGTCAAGAAAAATAAAATTATAAGTCAAGAAAAACTAAAAAGAAAAGTGAAGAAAGAAAAGAGAAAAGAAAGGAAAGATAAAGAAACAATCTAGAAAAGAAAAGTCAAGAAATCAAAAATAAAAGTCAACAGAAAGGAAAAGAAAGAATAAAGATCAGTTTTGGTCACATTTTGTCAATAAAGCCGATTAAACCTCTAACATCTGAATCTGTGAGTGAGACGTTACCGTGAAGCCGTCCTCAGAGATGTATCGAGGTTCTCCTTTCTGACCCTTCGGCCCGGTAGGCCCCTGTCGAGGAGGAGAGGACGCCATCAGTGACGATAAACTTCAGATTCTCTACATAACGAGATCCAAAAACACGTAGAGAGGAATTAAAAGTGTTGTCCTCACAGTGTATCCGGGTGCTCCAGGTCCACCTATCCCCCCGAACCCGGGCTCTCCTGGATCTCCTCTGGTGCCGTTACAGCCGTCGTGTCCTGGTGGTCCTCTGCTGCCCTCCTGACCGGGGTGACCCTGCACAGAGGAGGAGAGGTACATGGTCTACATTTTCCATTTCTTTACGGAACTCTGATATCTTCCCAGATTAAAGCTGCACATTTACAAGAAAGAATCTCAAATATCGTCTGAGATAATAAAGTCATGTATCTTGTGTTTTTACTCACAGGTACTCCATCACGTCCTGAGAACCCCGGCACTCCCATCGGCCCCTGTGTCAGCAAACAACCCAGAGTGTTATATAATTATGTCATCTGAAGTAAAGTTTGTTAATTTAGCTTTGCCGTTAACGTAAACGTCACCTTGTCTCCTTTTGGGCCGGATGGTCCTTTCAGCCCACCGTGGCCTTTCTCTCCTTTAGGTCCCGGATGCCCGATGCCACCGCGAGGCCCCTCCGCTCCAGGCAGACCGACCTCACCCAGAGGTCCGGGACGCCCCTGAAACAAGAGAGGAGGGATCATAACTACCATTTATTCTCACTGTTGGGAGATTTCTTGCTTGATCGGTGAGTCGTTGGGTTATAGAGATGTGAAATATGTTGATCAGAACTTCTAATGACCCAAAGATATTCAGTTTACTGTGACGGAACCAGAAAATATGAACATTTCCGAACTCGGATTCATAGTTTAGGAGAGCGCTGCAACAGAAATATTTTGCTGACTGCAAAACTTCACCCGACTTCCATCGGTGGAGGGTGAAAGTTTTCGTTTTGGGGTAAACTTTCCAATCGTTTTCCTCTCCGACTATCAAGAGTCTGACCAACTAATCGGTTTGGTTGATTTATGAGTGCAACAGGACGTTAACCGTCGTTATTGACTGAACTCGACTCTGATCCTAGCCGATATCTGCACAACCATTCATAAGCATTTAAGGGCTGCGACCAATGGCTTTACTTGATCAATTAAAAGCCAATCTTCATTTGATTAACCCCTGATAATATCAGCTGATTGATCGGCTATCTGCTTTTTACCTGCTCAGAACTATCATTAATATTCTGGCCTTTAATATTCTGCTTTTGCTCCGCTGACTACACTTTGCGACAGGCTGTTAGGTGATTCAAAGTCTTCATTTTCCCTCCTTTGATCGACGTCCTCACACAACATCGTCGACCCAGCGAGGTTTGTCTTTGTGTTTTGGATTCGATCGGGTGTGTTTTTACTTGAGACGGGAACATGTCCGGGCGGGGGGGGAAAAAAAACCCAGCTGTGGAGCTTTTCTTTTTTCTCATGGAGGGATGTGAACCACGTGAGCGTGCCTCACAATCCCAGATCTCTGAGGGATGGTGAGGCGCTTTACGTGGGCATGTAGCTGCATGTGGGCTCAGGTGGTGGTCTGGAGGAAAAAAGTGCTACTGTGGAGAAAGAAAAGGCATTTTTTTTCCCCAATGTAACTTATGATAAAGATGCACCTTTTAAGGATATTTAGACAGAAATAGATTATTTTAAAGCTTTTATCTCGTATTGAATGATCTGGTGACTGACTGTACTACCGATTCAAACCACACGGTGGCAGTAAAAAAACAGAGACGCAGTGTTAGCAGGTGGGTTTGTGCTGATTTGGAGCTGGAGTCGAACACATTCACACTGCAGCTTTCGACCACTGACAACCTGCCATTAGCTGATAATTTAAGCAGTGTAACAGAGGAGGCAGATGGAGGGAGGAGGGACGGACAGATGTCTGCGCTCGGGTCAAAGAGAAGTCAGAGGAGCGAAAAACAGACTCCTCCTGAGTCAATATCCTATTCTATCGACACGCATTGAGGGTTTTTCCTCTGCTTTTAAATAAATGTATAGCATCTAAAAAAATAAGGCTATGAGCAGTTTTATTTTATCGCCACGGCGTGAGGAAATGTGCTCGTAAATTCGCCCATGAACACGTCACACACTGATGTTAACTAGGGAAGTAAACCGGCGCTGCAGATGTACGTTTACCATTTACGAGACATTTACAGAGCTGGGATGCGCGTTAAACTCTTGCATGCATGCACGTGTGCGACCGTGTCCTCGTCTTATATCAGCATATACCATTAGCTTTGCCCGTTGCATCACCTAATTCAAATCACAAGGAGGATGCACACGTAATTACATTCGCACACTAGACTAAACAAGCTATGGGACACACGTGCACGGAGGTTGCACACCATTCATTATGGGCAAGGTAAAGGTTCATACACCCCTTTATTAGCTCCACGCACACACAAAATGCAAGAAGGAAGGTGCCTTTCTGCTCCACACCTGGTCCTATTCATATATAACCACTCCGCCTGCAGACATGAACCCATTTAACATGTTAAGATAAAAAAAAAACTTACAACTTACATCGGAGAAGGTCAAATACAAGTTAAAAACAACCTTTAGCATGTTGTTCTAGCCTGCAGGAGAACCAGACAGCTGGAGTTTACAGCATCCGGACTATTTAGATAAAGACAGACAATCAAATAAATATAAATACCCCTTTGTAACTGTCTAAACTTTATATTTTGTTCTGTGTGGCAAAGACAGAGACACCCAGCATGAATTCATCCGACGGAATGTGTACGTCATACTGAGAGACTGATGCCACTCTGAACGTCTGTCTAGTATTTATAGAGGCTAAAGTTAGCTGCTAGGTGGCTTAGCTTAGCTTCTCACCCTGTCAATGGACAGGGAATATAGGCTACACCTGCACATAACTTCCTGTAAAACCACAACTAGTCATATATTCACTTCTGCTTTAATAGTTATTAGTATGTTAATTAATTAGCTTTAGATGTTCTCTGAAAGGTAGGCTAAGCTAGGCTAACGGTCCACTCCATCTTTGAGCAACAGGTTTGTTTATATTCTTGAGTAACTGTAACAGTGTGGGACATAAAAAATAAATGGCGCCCTCCTCAGCTGAGCCGTGACGTCAGCTAGCTTAGTTAGCTGGCCTCTTAGTGCTATTTATCAATCTAGATAGTTTTGGTGAGAGTTGTAGAGTTTTGGAGATACTGGCAGTCGAGATGTCTGCCTTCTCTTTAACATTATAAACATTTCCAGAAATCATGAGCCATCTGCTCATAGACGCGAGGCGAGCTAACTAAGCTAACTAAGCGGGCTAACATTGCAGCTTAGCCGCAGAGGACACCATTAAAGAACATTCCTAGTTACAGCACGGGATGTTAACATTAATGCCGTCCTCCTCATCTGAGCTATAAAATATAATTAGCTGGCTATCATCTGTTACTTCAGTGATCTGTGATACTAAAAGGAGCAACTGAAACTCTGCAACTCACACCATGACAATCTAAACAGCCCCAAAGGTAACAACATTTACAGAACTTTATCTGTGTAAGTTTGAGGAGGCAGTTAATAATCCTGTACTACAGACTGTAAGCCCTCCAGGATCAACTAATTATTCATGAACACATAAATGAACTTGACTCGACGTGAAGTTACTCTTTTGCCAAATCAGGTGTCAGGTGTGACATCACCCGGACGTGGTTCTTGTTCCTCTACCGCACTTGGCTTTTGAAGCGACAATGATCCTGGATTAGCCTTGACCACGCTGTGTGTGTCTGCAGCTCTGCCTGCAGCCCCACGTGGCCTCGGGGGCCAGGCGGGGAACGGTAATGACAGGGCTGCCGTGCCAGGTAAAGGCAGCCAGCCGGAGCTGTCTGGCTCGCACTCACAGTCACACCTGGTTTCACCCGGGGAAAATATGCGGGGGTCCCACTTTCTCTCACGCCTCGCCTTCGCTTTGTCTCACTCTTTCTTTTTTTTCACCGACTTTCGTGCATCTTTTTTGTCCTCCTTTAAACCGTCTTTGCACCTTTTATCCTTCAACATGAAGTACTTCAAAAGGTCGCGAGGTCGCCTCATCAAAAGGCCCCGGCGTCTTTCTAGTGTCTATTTTCAGGTCACAGGAGTCGCTTTTAAAGACTTGGCTGGGAGCTCTGTCTGTCTGGTGTTATGTAAAAAAAGGTGAGAGGTGAAGTGTAACCTAAGGTGAAAAAGACAAGTTTGGTCTCTGAATGATGCTTTTGTTCTTCTTACCTTTTCCTATTTGCTAAAAGCTAATAAAGTACAAGAAAAAAAGGCCACTAAAATCTGATCTCCAGAGTCTCTTTCGTGCTCGGCTGTTCTTTGAGGGTTTGAGAGAGGAAGCGAGGTAGGTTTTCCGAAAAGGTTTATAACGCCGCTGTTAATTCCCTAACATGGCGTGGAATTAAATAACGCAGTCTGCAGAGGGGAAGATCACAGAGGAAGAGTGGGGAGATAAAAGAGAAGGGATGAAAGGGAGCAGAAGTAAAAGGGGGGGAAACATAGAAAACCAATAAAGAATCACATCAGATTGCACTGGAGCGTGAGGCTGCTCTGAAAACGACCACTAGATGGCGATGTGCAATTCCAAATAGGTCAACAATCCTCACTGACCTCTCTATATGAGAACCCTGCATGCCCGTGAGCCATGTATGTAATGACTGATCCAAAAAGTAGGTCAGAGCCACCAACGAACATTTAAAACACTGAGAATAAAACGCTTTTTTGAATCAAAAACAGTTTCCAGTAACTCACCGTTACATCCAACAAGGACTTTTATACTTTATGGAAAGTATAACTCATGCAAAATCTCTGCTAACGTTTTTCTGCTGCAAAAACTGCTCGCTCATGGCAGACTTTTAATCGGTTGAAACAGGATGTAAACAGTGGTCTCTCGCTCGGCAACCGTCATGCATTTCGGCTAAAAGAGATGGCTAGAAAATGTTGTGATATCTTGTTTAAAATACCTGGATTTATGGCTGCGCAAGGTCCTGACAATCACTAAAATTACCCACTTTTATTAGCTAACGATGCTCTCGAACAATGGTCTCTCGTCTTGCATCTTGACTAGAAAAGGTGGCTAGAAACTGTCCTGACGTCTTGTAAATAAATACCCAGTTTTGTTGCTGCAAAGATGGCTATGCAACACCCCAACTATCCTGTCGGAACAGGAGGCAAACAGCAGTCTCTCGCTTGGCAGCTGTCTTGCATCTTGGCTGGAACAGACAGCTAGAATATGTCCCTACGTCTTGTGAAAAGTACCTGCTTTTGTTACTGCAAAGATGGCTGCACAATGTCCCGGCGGTCACTTAAATGACCCACTAAATCGGTTGAAGAGGGACGTCAACGGTGGCCTCAAATGGTGGTCTCTCGCTCAGACTGGACTCGACTGGAAAAGACAGCTATAAAATGTTGCGATGTCTTACCCAGTTTTGTCGCTGCAACCGTGGCTACACAACACCCCAACTGTCACTAAATGTACCCACTTTTATCGGTTGAGGCAGGACGTGAACTGTGGTCTCGTCCAGTGGACTCTCGCTCGCCTGAACTACGGATCTGGCAAGTTGGCCGAATATTTGGCTGCGGGGGATTAAAATCTGGATTTATTATTCAAAGTGGTTCACATCTGGTCTGCACACATTAAACTAATAATGTACTTTGCTTTTTATACACATGGAGACAAATTTTATCAGAGATCAGTCTATCCAGCGGCCAGCGTCTCCCCGACACCCTTGCCAGTTGGCATCCCCGTCTGTTTTCATGCCATCCCGTCGGGTCTCCGCCCGGCTCTTCCAGACCTTCCATCCTCATCACCTTCCAGCAGACTGGTCAGTTTGTAGGCCCAAATCCCCTCCAGCACAAAGGGCACAATGGAGCCCATTCTGGGCCACTAAGCTCTCTGGACTTACTGCTCCCATCGGGCCTACCTCACTTCCTGATAGAGGAGAGTGCTTGGACAGACAGATTCTAGCTGCCATGCGTGTGAAACCCGGTGTGTGTGTGTGTCGTCCGTGAACCCACGCGCACGCAAACGCGATCGCACACAGCCTCGGGCCCTCGGAGGACTTATCTGGACGCATTGTTTTGAGCGGCGAGCGCGCTAGGGGGAAGATTTTAGCTGTCACACCGCATGCTCACTGGGGGACTTTGATGGGAGAGGGGGGCGCTGGCAAACGTTGGGTCTTTGGGTGCAAGTTTAATCAGCGGGGCAGTGTGATAACCCAATTACGGTTCGAGCCAGATGCAGACACACACACATGACTTGGCAAAACCTCAAAAAAAAAAAAGGGCCGAGCGATGGCTACAAAGTGTGCTCGGAGAATGGGACTTTTGATGCCGCTAGAGATGAAACAAGAAGTGAAAACACTAACGAATAATTCAGCGGCTCCCACAGCCGTCGGCACGCACAGACGAGAGGGTCCGAGGGAAATCCTCTCTAGATGGGAATGTTTAGGTTGCGTCGTCTTTTTTTCCACCCCTTCCTATCCACTCCAGCGATCACACCGCAAACCCAAACACCTTCGTTTATCTCAGACATGTTTGTCCTTCTCGGGATGAGTGATGATTCAGCAGCCAAGGACACAGCGAGCGAGGGGAGATAGTCGGAGCATAGGGGCAGTCGAGATTGAATTTCTCAGATACTCGGAGAGGCAACTGGGCTCCGAGGATGTGACCACACCTTGTTGAAAGTTTGAACAGCTGCTCATGGGAAACAAACCCCCTAGAGAAACAAGGAACCCTAAAAAAGAAGGAAGGGTCCAGAATGTGGTGCAGGTTGTGTTGAAGTCTATGAGAGATGCATGAAGAAACGCACTAGAACCCGACATATCTACGGTCGTATGAAAGACAACGCCTCATAGAGCAGATGAACCACTGTTCTTTTATCAATACGTCATTCGAAAGGCTTCTGTTCATCTGATCAGAAGTCATACAACCGTAGATATGTTGGGTTTTAGCCGGTTTCAATCCAGCTGTCAACACAGTCTGGTACCCAAGCAAGACTCAGAGACGTAACAACCCTTCCTTCTCTTTCAAGTTTCTTGTTTCGCGAGATGTTTTGTTTCCCAAACATAGAGCAACTGCATATGAGCCCATGTCTTGTTAAACTAATCAATTGGAAGACGAATTATATTCCCAGCAGTCTTTTCCTCTCCTCCTCTGCCTTCACAACTGATTCCCACCCTTCCTCTCCACCCTCCGACTCATCTGTTTGTGCCGACGGCGGCTGTTAAAACCGACAACCTGTTCTCTCTTTTCATCCAGGTGCTTTCGCCTCCAATAAAAAGCCCATTAGCGGTCGTCCCACGGTGATGACGTCATAAAGCTGTGGAGCTTTCTCAGCTGTCGGACAGGAAGCGAGGCGGAGGAGGAGGAGGAGGGAACCACGATGCTTTCTGTCTTTTTGTGTTATCTAAACACAAAAACACGACGGAGCCTTCACAACAGAAACAAACAGCAACATTTCCAGCTCAAAGGCGCTCAGCACATGTAAAAAGCCGACTTTAACTAAACGGTGTAATTGAGGCTGAAACGAAAAAATTAGCCTGAGGTGACGACAGCCTCTGAGCACAAACGGCAGATGTAATTGGCACGTTTAAAACCTTTAAGGCCTTTAAAAACCGATGCACGGATGTGACTGGTGAGGTAATGCGGACGAAGATGTTTGGCAACGGCTTTAAGATCCATTACGACGCTCAGATATGAGTCGTCTCGTTCCGAGGAGGGGGGGGGGGGATTACACCGAGATACGCCGCGATGAACAAGACTTGAACAAAAAAATGCGTCTTGGCAGTGCTGCAACAATCTCCACGAGACTACCTGAAGTAAAAATTAGGGATAAAAGTGGCCCTTTGTGGAGGAAACGAGACGTGAGTTACACCCTGTGTTTAAGATACCATCTTGAGTTTGAGCCTCAGATGGTTTTCTTTTTTTTTTTTTGGGGTGTGTTTTGGGGAGGAACCATCAAGATAGCGGCAGCAGCGTTAAGAGATAGAGAGCGGTGAAAGAGGTGTACCAAGGGGAGCATAAAGAGCTATAGGGGGTTGAGGGGAGAGCAGTGAATGAACCACAGTATATAATAAAGGACAAAAGAAGCAGCACATGTGGGAACATACAGTCGGGGGGGATACGAAGACGTCCGTATCTTTGGGTTTGAAGTACGAGCTATCAGTGCGAGACGATCTGGTTGAACCTGCTCGATACAATATAAGACCCTCGGATTCATTTAATCTCCGTCAGCAGCCGTGACCCCGTCATCTATTTAGGATTTATATCTTAACTGTGAAAAACTGACATATTACCATACCAAAACCGCTGAGGAGATTTCAACGAAACTTGGATGTAAGATGTGTCTCGGCCCAGAAGAGACCCCCATTAACTCTTGGTTTTTGGTTTCTTATAATTGAAAGGTTGGATCCGGATCACTTTCATTAACGCTGCGAGATTTCCGGTTGATTTCTGAGGGAGTAATGTCTGAATCTTGATGAAAACTAGACTCACTGCCTCACGGTTATATGCATCCACGCACCTGTCAGGATGCTCTTATATCACAATGTCACGGTGAAGCTGACCTCTGGCCTCGATCGTGTCATAATCATCATATGGATGGTTGAGTAATGGCCAGACGTAAGTGGTCTTTTTTTGGATCATGGTGACTCGAGTTCATCCTCGACGAAAGTCCCTCAACGCGATCTTGAGACATGGACAGAAAACTATTCTTGCGCCATTTTTGTATCCTTATAATCTATCTTTTACCCGTGCAACACCATTTATTGAGTTTGCTTCCAATTCCAGGCTTGAGTTGAACATATGGATGAAACACACCAATGCTGCTCCGGTCGTTAATCTTCGTCCACATACGTTCAACTCTCAAAGAAGTCAATTAACACCTAAAGCAATTGCGAACCTACTTGTGGCCCCTTGCTTCTTATTGTACATCTCAGATTTGCCGCCCAAATGAGTATTTCCTCCGTGTTGGCCAAGAAACGTCACATTCTTAAAGCTCATCGTGGTCAAACAACACTTCAGGCTGTTGACAGCAGCGCCAGACAGGAATGTGCAAGGCGGCAAACAAACACAACATGTTTCAGACTTCAACAAAACGACGCGGTTTCCTTTCAGCTCTTCGCCTCTCTTTGTTTATAACGGATGAGGAGACGCGGTCACGTTTTTTCTGACAGAAAAAGCAGCGATGTGTGTGAGGACGAGCTCCATCCAGCTGTGTTTAGTTAGCTAGGGCCCGGGATTCCTGCACAGTTTGTTAATGCTCCGCTAATGTGCATATTTTCTGTATCGCCGTCTGTGTGTGTGCATCAGCAGCGTGGGACTCTTTCCCCTCCACTTATCTGCTCCTTCAAAACAAAAGTCCAGAGATACTAGCAGGGGAAGCTGCACTCCCGCCTGATACCATCTGACGCCCACCCAACCTGCAGCCGACTCGTTCGCTGGATAAAACAGCACATATAGGAGCTTATAACAGGAGAGGCGATGAGCATCTACACGTTTAACAGCGTGCCTCAGTAACGAGCGGGGAGGGGCAGCTATCAAAAAGCCGTAAATGACGCGAGCGTGGATTTGTGCACGCGTGTGGAAGTATCATAAATAACGGTCGTGTCATCTTCGAATCGAAACGCAAGATCCTATAAAAACTGTAATAACCACTTCGGTTGCATTCCTGCGTTTTGTACAAGTGTGTGTGTAACACACCAGAGATGTGAAACCAGTGAGACCGTCACACTAAATCTTTCTTTTCTTCTCTTAAATACCATAATTGAGTCATCTTAATTAGACGAGCAAGGACTTACCGCCTAAAATCACACAAGAACGCAACTTATAGGTACTTTTCTTAAACATCCTGCCAAACTTCAAAGTAAAAGTACCTCAAAACTTCAAAATAATTCATGTTAAACTGTTACGTTTTTAATGTAATGTGACGCAAATCTTCTATAATGCACATTTAATCTCATATAATGTGTGTAACACTTCAAACTGCACGTAATTGCTTCTTATTACACATCTTGGTGTTGTACACTGGTGTGACAGCAGCTGCTGAGGTGCGTTCAGGGACGGTGGGTGACGGAAACTGTCTTAAATTATACAATATAAACTGACATGTAGGATCCCTACAATAAATGAGTGTAAATCAGATTGTCAAAATAATTAATTAATCTACAAATGTGATGCAAGATACAGTCTGTAACTGGGAACTAAATGCAAAACGTACTGGAGTGGAGATATAAAGTAGCAGAAAATGCTAATACTCAAGTAAAAGTGTCTCAAAAATGTACAGTACTTGAGTAAATGTACTTAGTTACACTCATCTGCAGCTTTAAGTCTGGCATGTATTAGATTCAGAAATGGAATGTAACTAAGTACATCTACTCAGGTACTCTGCATCCACTCAGCTTTGAGGTACTACATCTAATTTCCTGCTGCTTTAAACTTAAACTCCACAATATTAAGGAGGAATATAGCATTTTTTTTTACTCCATTATAATCATATTATGACTTTAAAGTGTTCAAATAAATTTAGTGGAGTAAAAAATATGTGTTTCCTATATTAAAACTGCATCACATATGTGTCAGTGTCACATTCAGCCCACAGCAGTTCCTCCAGCAGCCATGTGAGGGCAGCAGTGTGCACTGGAAACTGAGCCGCTGCAGCAGCAGGTCTCTGGTGCTCATCTTCATCATGTGTCTGCTTTATAATTCAGCAACCAAACAGGAAACATCCCGATGAAGAGAAGTTTTAGCTTTTCTTTCTGACTTTGTCTTTTTTTTATCTTTGTATAATAAAGTTACGAGATTCAAAGTCATCAAAGAGACAAACAGGTGAGAGTGAAGAGAGAGGAGAGACAGAAATAAAGGATGAAGAGTGTGTGTGAGAGCCGCTCGAGGACTGTTAGACACACACACACACACGCGCGCGCACACACACACACACACACACACACACACACACACACACACACACACACACACACATACCTTGACCTTCTGGTCTACCCTGGCCTTTGTGTTGAATGTGACCTTTGACCTCTCCTAGACAAAACTTGGTGTCTGGTGAGTGGATGAGAAGGCTGTGAGTGTCAGGTGTGTGTGTGTGTGTGTGTGTGTGTGTGTGTGTTCAAAGCTTAATTCTATCCTTCCATCACTTCAGACTGAAAGACAAGGGGATGTTTTTTTTGTGAGTCGAGACATTTTGGACAAAGGGGAGGCAAAATGGCTGCTATACCGCCATTTTATACGTCTGTGTGTATGTCTGTGTGTGTGTGTGTGTGTGTGTGTGTGTGTGTGTGTGTACGTGTGTGTGCATGTGTGTGAGTGTGTGTGTGTGTGCGTGTGCTAAGACGAAGCCTAAACAAAGACGACCGCCACCGTTTTTAGACTCCTGCCTCAGTAGGAGGATGAGCCTGCAGATAAAATGCCATACAGGGGCCCAGGAGTGTGTGATAAGACCGTCCTGTACATTAGACACACACACACACACACACACACACACACACGCACACACACACACGCACACACACACACACACGGAAACACAACAGTAACCACACACATATATCTGCCTAAAAGAGACTAACAAGTTCTCCATCAGTGAAACTCTGACGAGAGAGTGAGGGGGGAGGCAGATGGGGGAGAGAGGGAGGGGAGAGGGAGACAGAGGGGGAGAGAGAGAGAAAGAGGGAGAGAGAGAGACAGAGTGGGAGAGAGAGAGAGAGAGGGGGGGAGAGACAGAGAGGGAGAGGGAGAGTGAGACAGAGGGGGAGAGGGAGAGAAAGAGGGGGAGAGACAGGGGGGAGAGGTAGAGACTGGGGAGAGATGGAGAGAGACAGAGGGGGAGAGAGAGAGTGAGACAGAGGGGGAGAGAGAGAGAAAAGAGGGGGAGAGACAGAGGGGGAGAGGGAGTGTGAGACAGAGGGGGTAGAGAGAGAAAGAGGGGGAGAGGGAGTGTGAGACAGAGGGGGAGAGACAGAGGGGGAGAGGGAGAGTGAGACAGAGGGGGAGAGGGAGAGTGAGACAGAGGGGGAGAGAGAGAAAAAGAGGGGGAGAGACAGAGGGGGGGAGAGGGAGTGTGAGACAGAGGGGGAGAGAGAGAGAAAGAGGGGAGAGACAGAGGGGGAGAGGGAGTGTGAGACAGAGGGGGAGAGACAGAGGGGGAGAGGGAGTGTGAGACAGAGGGGGAGAGAGAGAAAGAGGGGGAGAGACAGAGGGGGAGAGGGAGTGTGAGACAGAGGGGGAGAGACAGAGGGGGAGAGGGAGTGTGAGACAGAGGGGGAGAGACAGAGGGGGAGAGGGAGAGTGAGACAGAGGGGGAGAGAGAGAAAAAGAGGGAGAGAGACAGAGGGGGAGTGTGAGACAGAGGGGGAGAGAGAGAAAGAGGGGGGAGAGACAGAGGGGGAGAGGGAGTGTGAGACAGAGGGGGAGAGAGAGAAAGAGGGGGAGAGACAGAGGGGGAGAGGGAGTGTGAGACAGAGGGGGGAGAGAGAGACAGAGGGGGAGAGACAGAGGGGGAGAGGGAGTGTGAGACAGAGGGGAGAGACAGAGGGGGGAGGAGTGTGAGACAGAGGGGGAGAGACAGAGGGGAGAGGTGGCGTGAGACAGAGGGGAGGAGAGAAAAAGAGGGAGAGAGACAGAGGGGGAGTGTGAGACAGAGGGGGAGAGAGAGAGAAAGAGGGGGAGAGACAGAGGGGGAGAGGGAGTGTGAGACAGAGGGGAGAGAGAGGACAGAGGGGGAGAGACAGAGGGGGGAGAGGGAGTGTGAGACAGAGGGGGAGAGAGAGAAAGAGGGGGGAGAGACAGAGGGGGAGAGACAGAGGAGGGGAGACAGAGGGGGAGAGGGAGTGTGAGACAGAGGGGAGAGAGAGAGAGAGGGGGGAGACAGGAGAGGGGAGGGGAGAGGGAGACAGAGGGGGAGACACAGAGGGGAGAGAGAGAGAGACAGGGGGGAGAGAGAGAGACTGGGGGGGAGAGAGAGAGAGGGGGAGACACAGAGGGGGAGAGAGAGAGACTGGGGGGGGAGAGAGAGAGACTGGGGGGAGAGAGGTTGTAGATATATTGAAAGATAACGTAAAGAGACAGAAAAGATCAAAGTCATCATTCAGGCTCGTCTGAGGGTCGAGCTGCAGCCAACTCTGATTATCTGACTGCAATCTGAGCCTGAGTGTGTGTGTGTGTGTGTGTGTGTGTGACACACGTATGTCCTCTCCATCTGATTATATACCTGTGCCTTTTCTTTACATATTTTAAAGGGCTGTTTCAACCCTCTGACACGGTGTTGTTGTCGTGGCCTTCCTACCAGCGGTGGACTCAGACTGTCTGAGGGTTCAGGGGCGATTTGACGACAGAAACACCGACAGCCAATCAAAATCTGTTTGAAACGCTCACAACTTTAAAAAATGCCTATATAACATATTTTATGCTTCAAATTACATGTGAAAAAAGAGAAGTACTGCCAAAAGGTCGAGTCTCTGAGGTAACGGTTTGTCTTTACTGATGCTCTTTTGACGACCACCAGGATAATTAACACTGATACGACACTGATACTGTTTCTCTGTGAAATGTTCAGCAATAACAGGTCATAAACATACATTTTTTGTGGCTGCTCACATACTATCATCTTTACAGTCAGCATTCTCGGTGCAGACGGCGCTTTTAAAGTTATTTTGATGTAATTCCTCGTTGGATATCGGACTCACGTCGATCCAGATCTCATGATCGTGCCGTTTCATGAATCATAACTATAAAATAACGCTATTTTAAACCGTCAGTAGAAATGCTGACACCCTCATTTATCAGTTAAATAGTGATTAAACAGTTTATTACAAAGACATCCAGTGGAGCACTTACAGATTTCTTTTAATTAGACGTAACAAGTATGATGGGTAACAGTTGTCATGATGGACTACGCTGCTGCTACTCTCATTGTGTTTCACTACTGAGTGGCTGATTCAGGTGCGACGCCTAGTGGTAAAACTCTGTAATAGCGGTCTGGTCTGATGTTTGACTGTTTATATATCAGCATAACTCTTCTATATTCCTTGTACTTTGTCTCATTTTCCTCTTCTGTTACTTTCTCTCCGTCTTCGATTCGTCGCCCACATTAAGTTGTCCCTCGTCTATATTTTATTTCCCTTCTCTTCTGCTGTCTCTCTCTCGTCTTCTTTGACATTACAGGATTCCTGCGAACCTCTCTCCCTCTCTCTCTCTCTCTCTCTCTCTTCTTCCTCTCTACCTGCTCCGGGATTAAAGCGAAGGAATTCAAGGGGATGGAGAGACACAGTCTTTCATCAAGAGGCCCCACAGAGGGGCTTCATCCCTCCTTCTCTTATCTTCCCATCCCAGCGAGAGACACATCCACTATCACTTTACCCTCATGGTGCTTTAAAGGAAGGGGGGAGGCTGCTGCACTCTCTCTTTCCCTCTCTATTCATCCATTCATCCTTCATCCTTCACTCCCCCTTTCTTGTCTGGGAGGAGAGTGTTTGTTTGTGTTTGTGTTGCTTCTTCCGTTCGCAAATTCGAGGATTTGCAGCTTTTTTCCCCCCTGATTTCTTGTGAGTATATCCGGGTTGCGCTTCCCTTACTTTCTTTACCCGCCGACTAATGCCGATTTTAATCCACATATTGAAGTGGTTGAGTCGTGATTGGGTGAGAAACTTTACTCCGGCGTGACGGAGAAAAACGTTGACCCATCCCCGCTGGCGTCTTAACTGAATCAGGAAGTCCTCTCGCTGTCTCTCTGGTTCTGATTGACACACATGGAGGTCCGGGCAAAATTGAATAAAGCACATCCTCCCTGACCTCTCTGCAACTCGAAGGGCTTTAGTGTGTTGACTGCTCAAACACACACACACACACACACACACACACACACACACACAAACCATCCTGTCATCCCTGGCGCTGACCCATGACCCCTGGAGGTTTACCCAACAGGAGCGGATGTTATTGGACCTAATGGATCCAATGTGACACAGATATTAAAGCCTGGAGAGTCAAACATGCGAGCGCCAGCTTTCAAACATCGTATTTTTCTCTAAAACTTAAGAGCCCGTCGGCGATAACTAATGAAAACCAACTCCCACCGTCTGGATCGTGTCTTCACGTTGTTTGCGTTGGGGTTTATCACCCAGGGGAGCGACGGGGGCTTACTCAGGCATAAGCAATGGATTTAAGAGGCCGATCAATCCTCCTAACTATCTGACGCGGCGATCAAAACCCTCCCGATCGTCAGGAGGTGTGTTTGTTCCTCCCCCTGCATTAGAACCGGATGTTTGTTTCCATGCCTCGCTACGTATTCGTATGCCTCGACATGTCCGTCCAGCGCCGCCTCCTCTTTAACTGATGACAACGCTCCATTATGTGCTCAATGCCCTTCAGAGGTGTTGGCACAGATGTTGGCACATGCGAGCCAACACATCTGCACAGGGCAAACAGTAACAAATAAATGGAAATACAAAGATTCCTTCCAAGGCTCGTGTTTGTTTTCGGCACATTAAATCTGTCTGCCTCCAATGAGAGCGATGAAATGGAAAAAATGTGTTTATTGTTGTTGTAGTTGTTATTATTGGCTCGTTAAAGGAGTAGTTCAACGTTTTGGGGAGTGGTTTCATTGGGATTCTTACCACAAGATGAATTGAGTGTGTGTGCTGTGTACGTGAAGCTACAGCCAGCAGTTAGCTTAGCTTAGCTTAGCATAAAGACGTCAAACAGTTGGGGAAACGGCAGGAAGTCACTGTCTGAGCAGGTTTTTGCATGGATTTAACAAACATGTGTTAATTTGATATTTTTTGTCACCTTTACGCGGAGCCAGGATAGCTGTTTCCCCCTGGTGGTTTTAGCCTTTATGCTAAGCTAAGCTAACCAGCTACATTTTGAACCAGCTGTTACAAGAGTGGTATTGATCGTCTCATCTAACTCTTGGCGGGAAAAACAAAGAAAATGAGCGTAATTCCCTAAAATGCCAAGCTATTCCTTTAAATTTAAATAGTTTGTCGGTTTTGCATTATTGTTAATAAATACAAATCAGACAGTACAACAACATTTTAACTTATACCAATAAAACAGTCAGGCTGAACTAGCAAGCAAATAAAAATGGTGACAAAAAGAATTAAAACAACCAAAGGAAACGAAACAACGAACAAAACAAAGCAACAGTCATCGACACAGAAAACAATAAATGAAATAAATATTGAATTAATTTAGCATAAGAAGATAAATAGGTCATAAACTTAACACTCCACTCCAGCATGTGAATAATAATAACTTTAACACTATTAAAATGTTCCTTTTTTTCTCGCTGAATTTGATTTTTACTACATCATATTTCCACTGTAGCACATGCTGTACTGTTTATTTGTCTATCAAATGCCAGGATACTTGTGGTAAACCCTGCTGTATCATTTGTTCTCCTTTATGACGGACCCTGTGCTCTGACAGGTGGTTCCCCCGCAGGCATCAACAGAACATCTCTAAACTCAAACATGACAACATTTACATCCCGTCTGTCTGTGAGACGTCAGCTTGGTTTGATCCGTCTCATTACTGCTGTTTTTTATCATCTGAGTGAAAGGTGCCAAATACTCTTGCAGGCACGGGTCTGACAAACATAAATCCAGCCCACACGAACATGGAGTGGTATTGGAAAAACTGAGACGAGCGATTGATTCTGGTCCAAAACAAACTAAACAAGCCACAAGACATTTACAGGAGAATGTTTAGCCCGCTCTTCTGATACGTTTCTACTTATCACCTCAGGAGTTAAGAAGCTGCAATGATGCCAGAATATTAGGGACCAATCATTTACCATGGACTCCCACTTTATTGTTTCTTTCTTAAAACTAAAAAGTAGGCATATACACAACCCAGTCGTCAGCATAAATAAGTACGTTTCTGCAAAACCACAGATTATAACTTCCTTCATGTTGTCACTTCACGTTCGTTTTGGTTGAGTCTTCCATTTCTCTCCCCTCACAACGCTGTGCTTATGCTCTGATTAGGTTTAAGCACAAAAAACACTTGGCTAGGTTTAGCAAAACGTCACAGTTTGTCTTAAAATACGTGTTTTTGTCGCGGCGGTCATCGATGGAGGCGGTCCGGCTTCCTTTGAGAAAACAGCTGCTTTTGGTCCCCGCAAATATGGCTCTAAAAATCTCAAGGTCTCCTAAAAAAACACCCACTTGGACGGCCAAAAAATAGCTGGAAATATCTCTAGGTCGCCTAAAAAACACCTGGAAATATCCCCGGATCTCAAGAAAGAACGCCCGATTTAGTCGCCACAAAAATGGCAGGATATGCTGGCAGGTCTCCAAAAAAACACAGAGTTTGACAACCAAAAAATAGCTGGAAATATCTCTAGGTCTCCTTTTTATTTCAAATATTGCCAAAAAAGGGGAAACTTTCCAGCCCAAACACACGCCTAACCTCCTTCTCCACCTGTTACCAGCTATGATGGAGAACACACCTGACCTCCCTGACCTGCGAGTACAAAAGTAAAACTGAAAAGAGACAAATAAGCACCTCAAACGTCTCCCAACAATAACAGGTGAAGCGGGTAATACGGTGTCATTTGGGCCGAGCGGGAGTCCCGTACAGAGGTAGGTGGTTTTACCTGCCTGAGCTGTATCATTTACCGACAGGTACCTGGGTGTGAAGTGGAGGTCGTCGCTGTGTTATTTAGCTAAACTGGCGTACAGTGAGGCAGGCGGTAAGTGCAGGCTTGTGTGTCAGACAGTAATTGGTGTTTGGATACAGGCTGAAAGAGTGTGAGGCTTACAGTCAGTCTGGTTTTCAGCCAGAGGGGAACACACACACACACACACACACACACACACACACACACAGCTCTCAGCTGAGGGTTGTTTATTTTCTTTTTTTTTAAACATTTTTTCACAATTTTTTTTTCCCCACCAGGAAAACGCAAGTTAGCATTAGCAGAAAGAGATGGTCTAAATCTATAGAAACACTGTCTGAGCTTCTTGTTTCACGCAGACGGTAAATGTGGGCATAAAAGTGTGACTAAAAGACACCTTTCAGCTAAAAATGACTGCATTAAAGGGTGTAATTTCCACCAGGGACTGGGAGGACATAAATTTCTGTTCTGCCTTATC
Organism: Sparus aurata; assembly: GCF_900880675.1. Lineage (NCBI taxonomy): Eukaryota > Metazoa > Chordata > Actinopteri > Spariformes > Sparidae > Sparus > Sparus aurata. The sequence goes on along the minus strand of NC_044196.1, from coordinate 13,301,853 downwards.
CAACGTCAAATTATGAATATTGGCTGTAAAAAACATAAATCTACTCCTAAAAATTTGCAAATGAGGTGACGTTAATGACTCCTGCCCTCAGTAGTGACTGCAGGCGCAACCTCAACCAATCAGATGATCAGTTTAAGTACGTAGCCTGAGAGACGAAACCAAGGGGAAATTTAAACCCATTAAAAGTAAATCCTTATTTAATAAACTTGATTTGCACTCAACGAATTGCTGCCTGTGTCTTGCTAACTGTGAGCAGGATTTATATATTTTTCCCCCTGGGTTTTGTCTCTTAGGCCACATAGAGGTCGACCGAACCTCCTGGGCTCTTCTCATCTCTCTTTTTTCGTGCCTCTACATCAATAAATCGATCCTCAGGGTGCCGTTACATCGGCAGAGTGCTAATCAAACTAGCATCATGATTTTACAGACTGAGAACGAGGCTTGCAGGTATTAATCTCAGGTTTTTTCTAAAATCAGCAATTTTTCCAATGAGGTCTGGTGTGGCGCACCTGCGTCTCCATCTCTCTCTGCCTCCTCATAACATAAAGACAAACCCCTTCCACTTATTTACAGCCTTCACCCCCTCTGACCCGATGACGCCGAAGCATTTATAGAGGCTCGTTAACGTACAGGAATGTATATGAAGCCGGCAGGTTTATATTGACGTATTAAAAACAGCCACAAAACATTAAGCTGAAGTGTCACTCCGAGGCATAAATCAGAGAGTGGAGCTGATCCGCCGGTCGATACTGAAGTGTGAGCAGCTGACAGGTGTGTTTCTGTATATATACTCAGATAAATATATATAAATAAATATATATGTATATATACCATGACATATGGTAAGCAGTGGTGGAATGTAACATTTACATTTCCTCAAGTACTTTACATAAACACTTTCCCATCCAATGCAACTTTCTGCTTCTAGTTTCTCTGGACTTTTTTTCATGTAATAGAGTATTTTCCCAGTGTTGTATTCGTACTTTTACTTAACTTAAAGGACCCGAATACTTCTTGCGCAGTCAGTCATCGATGAGCAAATCAGCTCGCGCCCCGTCAACGCTTTCACTGGATGTCGTCGGTAACAGATTACATCCAAGAAAACGAGCTCCTTGCCTACGGACACTGTTTTGTGTTCGTGGGCGTCTGATTCAAACGCTACAGATCAGGACTGTTGGAACATGTGTGACATGAATAGCGATCGTATCTGTGGGTGTTAATGTGTGCAGCCGTGTAAGGATAATTCAAATTGGAGCCCCGAGGTCACATTTCTTAATTTCTTCAGCTAATTAAACTGTTTACTGTTGAGGACACAGAACTAAATCGACACATGAAAAGTATTAAAGTGTGATGAAGAACTCTCAATGTGCAAAAAGACGACGTGCCGCGCCTCCTTCAGGTGATCAGAAACATGGAAAAAACGTGGGATTTTTACTGTGCGAGAGCCAAGACGGCATCGTGCAGACGGGACGTGACTCACCCTGCCGCCTTTCTCCGGGATGCACTTGCATCCTTTGCTGCAGTCGCGGCCATCACACGGCTCGTCGGACTTGGTACCCTGCAGACACAAAAAGAGGAGGAGGTTACAAATTGTGGAATAGATGTGATGCATTAGACATTTTGGCGTTCGAATCCCCCTGTTCATGTTGGGAAAAGCTGAATAAGTCACATTTGGAAGTTTAGGTGCGAAAGAGCAAGAGTATCATTTCATGAATAAAACAGAAAAAAAACGAAACGAAAAGACAGAAAACAGAAGCAGAAGAGACTCCGGTAACAAGCCCATGAGTCACGTGTTGCATCAGTGCGAAGCCGGCAGATTTACAGCGATTTTAAAGGGGTTTAAGGTGGATTTAGAAACAGATCAGATCCAGTCAGAGCTGATAATCTGATGACTGAGAAAGTGCATGATGTTAAAAAAAAAAAACCGAGGAGATCTAATTATGCATCAAACTCAACGTGTGCTATCACGTTCTCCGGGTCGTAAACAGTGCTCCCTTTTGTTGTGATCACAGCCCTTTTTTTTTTTCTTTTCTGTGTTTTCTAACCGGGCACAGATGAGTCGGTGTTTGACCTCCAGCTCTTTCTCATCTGCTGTGTTGATTGGTAACAGAGACACAAAATCAACCGTAACTACAACCAGAGACGGAGCTAAAAGAATAGAGCCAGTGATAACAGCAGCAGAAGCCCCGGGGAAGCAACTCCACATGAGTCCTTTCATAAAGTCACTGCGACCTGCGGGGACGCTTGTGTGTCTGAAACCACAACACGATGAGCTCCAAGCGCCTGTAACACTTCCTGACCAGTCTGATCACAGAGTACGATACAATAGTTGGATTGAGGCAGTTCACTCAGGTCCCAAGTCCCTGATGGAGCTTTGTCTTTGTTTTTTTTGTTTTAAAACTATCCCGAACTGGTCTCGGAAGAATGACTCTTATCCAATCAAGTGTCTTATTTCTTTTCTGAGGATGACAAAGTAGAGTCGCATCATGATTGGATATCATCGCGTACATCCTCTCGTCAAACCAAAGGAAGTTAGGGTCGGCTGACAGGGTTTGATACAAAGCGGCAACTTGGTCGTTCGGCCTTGAGATTCAAACTATGATACTCAACTTATCCTTCTAGCGTTTAGACAGTGCATAATGTGCAGCGTATTTTAGACTTTCAAAATAAAGCTGGTGGGGGTTTAGGCACAAAACTGCTCTGTCAGGTTTAGGTTATGATCATACGTTGGGTTGCGTTGACTACGTACAGTCTCGTAACTAGTTATATCATTTTCGTACGTTAATTTACGGATTGAAAGTCGGACTGACTGCCATCCCATCCGGTTCCCATTTGCATTTTGTTGTCTGGCGGATGGCGAGTCACATTGTTCATCCAGTCATAGCAAACAAACCCTCTTGACATCAATCCCAAGGTGTTTAGGGTTTGTGGGGACTTAATGCTTCCGGTTTCACACATCACCCAACAACCAGCTCCCAGAGAAGCTCTTTTTGCTCTCTGCTCGTCGATTAGCAACAGACGCAAACCGGCCTTAACTACAACCAGAGTCGAACATCTGGGCGAAGACTGGAGCCAGTGATAACAGCAGCAGCGGACCTGAGGAAACACTCAGAATTGGAATCTAAACATCCACTTTTTGTTCCCGATCCGACCCGTCTTACGCACAGCCAACAAACTCAGCATCACCACCCGCTCAACATGTGTCGCTCATAAACTCCAAGTGAACTACAGATAAACCTCTTTCGCGTTTCGGGGTGGCATTCCTGAGATATCTACCAAACATCACGCCGTGCTTTTTAGAGTTTATAAGCGGCAGAGAGAGCTTTAATAAGCTGACATATGAGTGGCGTGACTTCAAAACGCTGCATGCTGTCTATTCACTTATGTGCTCGCTCTGGGTGGGAGGGGTTGAACCACATGGCGAGCGTCGACATATGTGTGATTATTGGATTTGCCGTCGACGTATTTGTTTATTTCTTCATCTGAAACGCTGCGTGTAAATCTCAATTTTGTATACATATTTGATGAATAGTTAATCATCACCTCCTTGTGCATAAGGGAGCTAATGTCTCACATGAGTCCATAGTTTGGGGGTCCCTTCGGGGTCAAACTCGCAGGTCATAGCTGGCATTTCAATGTGATTAGTGGATGAAAGGGTGCTGGCGGGGTGGAGAGACGTGGAGGAGACGGGGCACAGGAGGGGTGGAGGGACAAAAGGGTGTTGGCTGGGGCGCGACGGAGGCTCAGAGGACAGGGGTGGACGAGGAGAAAGTGTGAGGAGGTGAGAGGGTGTGTTAGTTCATATCCACAATAATCCACAATAATCGAGGTCAAGGACCCTCCAGGACCCCTGGAAGTAATCGTCAGATGGTCTAGTCTGGGTCGCAGCCTTATATAATGAGAGCCTGGGAAAGACCGTGGAGGTGTCTGAGAAATATTCAGATCAATCACAGATTATCTTTATTAACTCATATGACAACTTTGAACCTGCGTTTATAGATTTGTAGGCCATTTAGGGGCGGCCAACGAGAACACAATACTGATCATGTTTTCACCCAGAACCCAGAAACCTTACTTGACTTGATTTCGAAACCGAAACACGGACTTTCAAAGACTTTTTGCCTTTATTTTTGCAATAAAAGAAGTATAGAGCAACAGCATTTCTATGTTTAACTCTTGTGTGAAGAGTCTGTGCACACCCCTGTCCAACCACAGTGAAATTGACGGAACAGATTTTATAAAATGATTGCCCCTTTCTTTTTTAATACAGGACTTTTTATACAATTCCTCATTTCAGGATGTCTACAATTTGTTTCTTTGTCGATCCCTCAACTCCCCCATGAGGATGAGGTGTAAACCGTACAGTAGTCTATGGGTTGTGACAAATAAAAGGTTCAAAACATGTCATAAATCAGGAAAAACACCAGGAGTTATGTTTCAAGGGAACTGAAAGGTTTTTTCAAAATGTTGTTGTCTGTGTTTTCACAGCAATCTAAAGACCAACAAAGATAAAGCAATGCGACTGTTTTCATAATTCATTTTGCGTTATCGACCATCAGGCACAGGCAAGCTTTGTTTTTTAATAGAAAAGCTCCATGCTGAGGTGTCGAAATCAAAATAAACAAAAAAAAAAGCTGGTGTGCAGCTGCAGATTTTCCAAAATAGGGACATAAATAAAATGTGAGTACTTCCTTCACTTTTGGAAAGTACTACCCCTCAGGTAGGGACATTTTGAGAGGGGTTACAATGTCCCTCAATGGTTCTTAGTCACTGGTTCCATACTTAGTAGAAAAGTAAAGAGTTGCCTATTTACTGAGGAATTTAAATGCATACAATCTCTCTTTTATGCTCTGTTTTTGGTCTCCACCACCTTGACCAAAAAGCACCCAGAACTTTTACACTAAGAAACCAAACTTGATTTTGTTTGAAAAGTCAAAAAATCTCTACTTTTTGCTCCAATTTTGGTCTCTACCAACTTTTCTTTCTTGTAAAAGAATTCCTTTGAGTAATAATTAAAAAATATTTGGTCAGGAAATTGCACAAGAATCACTGGTGGTCACACATTAAGCGGTAAAGGTCTAGGAGGTGAGATAAATGATTACTACTACTACAACTACAAACGAGAGAATCAGTGACAACCATTAAACCTGCAGACAAAACGACTCGATGGACGTGGGGGAGAAAAAGAGCAAAAACACACAACAAGGAGAAAGCGAGCTTGGCACAGAGAGGAGAGAGAGAGAGAGAGAGGGAGAGGGAAGGAGGGGAAAGGTCAGTGGTGCTGCTCCTGCTTTCTTCCCTCTGATCTCCTCAACTCCTCTAATCACAGTGACAGAAGGAGGGCAAGAGAGGGAGAAAGTGAGCCGGGGAAAACTGTGAAATTTGGGCTAATGGAGGGAGCAAAGGAAGCGAAAGAAGAGGGGCAAAAGAAGTGGAGGGAGGCCAGCGAGAGAGAGAGAGAGAGAAGCTCAAATTGATGTTTTGGCAAGGAGGGCAAAGAAGACGGAGCTAAAAATAGAAGCAGAACAAGTGATTTGGAGCATTCACGGCTCGCCAAATTAAGTCTAAAAAAGAACAACAAAAGAGGAAGGAGCGAACTAGATGGGAATTTTATGCAGTCGAGCCAAAAAAAAAGAGACTTATTCCTGCTCTCTTTGCTCCCATCTCTGTTATTTCAGCCTATTATCCTCCTTTCGTCGAGGCATGAATACTTCCTCAGGTGTTCTCCAGTGAGAGTGAGTATGCGACTCATTGTTCTGGGATATAATCCAGCCTGTACCTGAGCAGGGCGGGGAGGTGATCCCGGTTCAATTCGCTCTGTCCACACCCAGAGTTAAAAGTAAAGGATGACACAGACAGAAATCTAAAGCCAGCGCCCCGAGGGGGATGTGTGATCTGTGGTGGTGGAGCAGGAAGACATGGCCGCGAAGAAAAGAATGACTGCAGGTAAATAAACACACGTGGAGTCGGACACGTGAGTGCGTGCGGGTCGTGTAGACACAGGTAGCGCTGCGTGAGTGCACACAAGGTGGTTCTACGCTTGTGAGGACGCTCTTTAGGGAGGACGTTCCTCAGTCACTACACCAAACCTCATTCAAATTTCATGGGATTTTAGAAAAGTGACAAAAATCTGCTCACTTTTAAGTTCAAACACTGGTCGTCACAAAGGTAAAGGCACAAAAGCGAGCGCACACTCACGACATTCTCCCATAGAGAACAAAGACTTATGAGCACAATGAGCTGAAACCCTGGTCTAACAATATGAAATGATCATCGGATCATCTTACAGCCATTGAAACACAACCTGTGTGTGTCTAAAGGTGTGTGTGTGTGTGTGCTCTTGCGCTGGCCTTGCACCACCATCATCACAGTTAAAATACCTTCACCTAGAATTACTGCCCCCGAGCACCAACCAGTCGTCACTATATTGACATGTATAATTCCACTATTTGCGCTGTTATTTGTTAGTGATTTGATTGTTGCATGGATTGCTGTGGTAACAACGTAGGCGTCAGTCACTAGAAACGCGGATGGCGCCGCTTTCTAACACACGAAAAGCAGGAGAAATAAAGATCCGTCATCTTCCCCTCCAAACAATCACGCTGTCAAGTTCCGTACCGAAGCAGCTCCGATGCAGTTTAGATTTGATGTTTTGTTGTGTGTGTCGTGCCGCAGGTGACACAAAAGACGCTTTGAAATCTGATATGAGCGTCCAGAGTGAAAGGCATCTGTAGAAATCTGCCTCGAATCTCAGTTTGAACCACCTCCTGATGTGTATCTTCTTGTCCAGACTTTCTGAAAGCAATCTGGATGCAATCACGATATGTCAAATACAAGATTGGGACTGGAAGTCTTACTATTTTTACAGAGGAGTACAAAGGACTGAGATAGAGCTTCGTCACATGGTGCAACAACAATCACCTGGAGCTCAATATCAGCAAAACCAATGAGCTGGTCGTGGACTACTGCTGTATGACTACTAACCCTTGATTCCACTGGACACATCTCTGTTACTTGGAGCTCAGATTGTGTTTATTTCTTATTTTCTGCTTGATTTTTGTGCCTCTACTGTAGTTGAGAAGGCTGCATAGTGAAACCATTTTGTCAGGTATCTGTTTAAAGTTTGTTTAAATATTAAAGGTTGTATTTGTTGAAGAGTTGATTTCTGAGTCTCATTCCCAACTCGTCTTAAACTGACACTCTGGGATTGTAGGACGGGTAGGCTGCCATCAAATTGACCGGATGCGTCATGCCTCTCGCTGACGGATTTCCAGTCCGGCTCGATTGACGGTCGGCTTCTGTTAAACATTAGATAGCAGTCGCAAACATCTTCAACCTGACAGCACAGAGGATCTTTACAAACACACCACAGTTTCAAGGTGGGCATCCAAGATCAGACATATGTGTGAACATTTTTTATCATAAGCGTATTATTTCTTGAGACATGTGACCACCAAATTCTAACCGGTTTAACGTTTGTACCAAATTTGAAAGAATTCCTGGGATATCGCGTTCACAACAATGGGAAGAACTGACGAACAACCTTAAAATATCTCTAGAATTTGCTGGCACAATGATCACCAACTAGAAACAGGAAACAAATGGCAATCCCTCATTTTTAAAGTCCTGTACACCCCCCTCGACTGTGGTGCTCTACGACTAAAGCCACCAGAGGGCTCTTGCTGAACTGTACCAGAAAAAAACCTGCCTTGCATGTTGACTAAAGTGACCCTGTACGTTGAGGCTGAGATTAAGTTAAAGGAATGTAAAGCCGCCACAGGATCAGACAAGAACACTTTAAAGACAAAAGGCAGCGCCCTCATAATTTAGCATCATTAGCTGACATAACGTGATGGAACAGGCTCGTTCCCCGATTGGTCTGCATGAATTACAACACTGTTCATTCTTTCTCCCGCTCTGTCATCTCGGCATTACCTGGCTAATGTTCCCCAATCAATCTCCTCTGTTTGCTCATACTTTACTGTCCAAACACTCTCATGTACATACGTCTGACGGAGAATTTTAAAAGCCCCCCATAATGCTTGTCTGCTGTTCATACACCTGAGATTGGCAGCTCGTGGGTACCGGCTGACGTCTGGACACGTCTGTGCGTTCCTACAGGGTCTTGCTGATGTTATCCGGATGAAGGTTGAGTCTAGGGTTACCCAGAGTGTGATATGCATTTTCAGAGACGTATGGCTGAGAAAACAGAGCGTGATGTGACAGGGCGGCCTGTCTGTTTTCTTAAAAAACGGCGAGATAAATCTTTGCATGCCATGTATGTTATAGAATTCCTCACCGCTGAGGATGATGGTGGTTTGGTTGAAGGTCAGACAGGCAGGGTGATGATATGGAGAGAACGTTTGATCCTCATTTTTCTGCCTGTAGTTCATAAAACTGTTTGAGTTCATCTGTATTTATTAGGTCTTCGAAAGAGTAGTCCTTCATTTTGGGAAATCAACTATAGCGCTATACTTTTGAGCTCAAAAACTGTAAATAATGTAAAGGTATGAGTGCTTCCTGGACTCAGATTAAGTTTGTTAGAGGTACTCTTTTGATAGGGATGCATATAGTGAGTTACATCGAGCTGTGCGGATCCAACTGTCTCAAATCCCCAAATTGACCCTTCAAGCTTTCCCTACAAAGTGCTGCTCAGGAATCTGTTGAATCCACAGCCTGTCGATCAACATGTCATCATACGGTTAACAACCAATGAGAGTTTAGTCAAACACCTGTCAAGCCGCTGTTGGTTTTTAACAACAAGAACCAGATTGAGATCCACGACTCAACCCTGAGGACTCTCTTTACATTTCAACTTTGAAGTTAAGGAACATGACGAATGAGACTTTTTGACAGCTTATGCAAAAAAAAGGAGGAAGAATCTCTGTCCTGTTATCTCACATCTCTTCCTTGTTTTGTCATCCCTCTTTTTTTCTCCTTCAGCCTCTTACCCTCTTCATCAAATCCTTCCTTATCTCCCCTCCTTCCTCCTCTTCCTCTCTCCTCTCTGGTCCATCTGTGACCCTGACATCCACCACAGGAGACTAACCAGCTGTGTTTGGGCCTCCAGCGTTCCTCATCTACTTCTGTTTATTCCATGCTGCGTGTTAGCAGTATGGACTGTATATAAGCACACAATCACAGCCACGTGCACGCTTTGTGTACTTGTACACAAAGCTAATGTGTGTTTCTGGTTGTGTGTGTGTATGTGTGTTCCTGTCGACGAGGCCACCCAGCTGGAGGCAGGTCATCCATAACTCGGTCAGACAGCGGAAATTTGTGGCGCTGAGTCGTACCCAAACAGGACGTCGCACGAAGGCAGCTGACATGGCTGCCGGCTGGAAATGTAAATAAAGTAAAGCCGCTGTTGTTGGTCGAAGACAGGACGCAGATACGTCAGGAGACGGGTTCTTCAGAGACTCTTATGTTCACTTTCTGAAGCTACGAAAGTTTGAATCATTGTTAAACTGTTAAAAATCAATTATCAGACTTCTGAGACTTAATCAGTCATCTTTTAAACATTAAATTTGCATGGATCTTTTCTAGTATTATGTTGTTTTTGGAGTAAAGCTGCTGTTGTTGCCCGAAGACAGAATGCAGACTTTTATGTTCACTTTCTGAAGCTAAGAAAGTCTTAATCATTGTTAACTGGTAAAAATCTATTATCATGATTTCTGAGACTCAATCAATCACATTTAACATTCAATTTGCATGTATTTTTGTCAGTATTATGTTGTTTTTGGAGTAAAGCTGCTGTTGTTGCCCAAAGACAGAATGCAGACTTTTATGTTCACTTTCTGAATCTAAGAAAGTCTTAATTATTGTTTACTGGTAAAAATCTATTATCAGACTTCTGAGACTTAATCAATCATCTTTTAAACATTAAATTTGCATGTATTTTTGTCAGTAATATGTTATTTTTGGAGTAAAGCTGCTGTTGTTGCCCAAAGACAGAATGCAGACTTTTATGTTTACTTTCTGAAGCTAAGAAAATCTTAATCATTGTTTACTGATAATGTCAATTATCATGATTTCTTAGACTCAATCAATCACGTTTAACATTCAGTTTGCATGTATTTTTGTCAGTATTATGTTATTTTTGGAGTAAAGCTGCTGTTGTTGACCGAAGACAGAATGCTGACTGTTTACTTTCTGAAACTCCGAAAACATGAACGTTCGGTCATCATCTACTGAGGTCATACAGGAGGTCAAGAACACATGATTTGTTGCTGACAGGTTAAAACTTACAAAAACACTGATATCCCTAAAAGGCACAGTTGAGATCAGCTGTCATGAACTTTAAATCCAGATGCATTTTGGGTTCTTGATGTAAGCAGATAGTAAACAGTATCCCCCTCTCCATTTCTCAATCTCTAATCCGGTTAAGACCGTGTTAATGTTGCGAAACGCCTTTTATGTCACAAACTTAAATCTAAATCCAAACGAGCTGCAGAATTTCCTGGCAGAGTCAAAGTAAAGACTTATGGAGTAAAGCTGCTTCCCAGTGCCACATCTCCCCTGACACAGAGAGCACAGTGGGATACAGAAACAAGCTGGAAACACGGAGAGAGACGACACCAGGTGAAGGAAATTCACTAGTTCACCATTAAATATGCTGTATATGCTATTACTTGTGACTTGTAACCAATCAGATGGCGTTGTGGGCGGGACAATGAGTGACACTACAGAGCTGCATCAAACAAAAACAGCGTATTTTAAATGTATTTACAAGCCAACAGACACAAATAAGACCCCCCTGAAAGGGATTATTGGAAAAAATGCTGAATATCTGTCTTTTCAGCTGTGAAATACTTTTTTTTTTCTTTTTTTAAATATAAGTACAGTGCATGAGTAAATGTACTCGGTTACATCTCTCCACTGCCGGAAGGAAGGAAAGGATCAAATCCGAACAGGCTGATGAGTAAGAATTACACAATCCTGACATTTAAAAACCCCAAATTATCGTACGTATCATCACTTTGGGTGTCAACACACAACAGACACACACACACACACACACCTACACACATACAGCCCCTCACACACACAAAGGTATGTTATGATACCTTTCCCGCCTTGTCTCGGTTAATTTTGGTACTTCATTTGATCATATTCAAAAGGATCATTTGTTTGTCTGCATGCACGTGTGTAAAAACCTGTACTGCTTACACACACACACACACTCACACACACACACAGATGTCTGAACTGTGACCTTTGTCGTTGTTTTTTCGGGAACGTTTTTCAAAGAAAAAGCGAGCGGCGTGTCGATGTCGCGGCACGTCAAGGTGAAGCGAATGTTCCTTAATAAATGCATCGCATTTCAAAAGATCATCATTTGTTGTCTCACTTGCACACATGTATAAACCTGCAGTCCTCACACACACACACACACACACACCGATCCTGAAAGGATTGTGCAGTCGTGATGGAACAGAAACATCACCATTACACAGGATTAGGACTCGACCTGCCCGGCCTTGTTCTCTCTCTCTAACCCTACTCGACTCCATCTCTCTTTTATTTTTTTCTTCATCATGAACATAATTAGAGACTTAAGGGGGGAAATTTAGCAATTTTATCATGTTTTTTTAAGCACACAATGAACCCGGGGCGAGAACGGGCACGCAGGCAGAAACAGGAGCTAAGTAACATGTTCTTGCTAATAGCACTCTGGTTCTGGTTTATGTATCCTCGGGTCCTGTATTTAAGCCCTGCCCAGATCCTTAAGTGTATCTCTATGAGTAGATTGTTATCAGTAAGAAGGAGGATTCATCCGCGGCATTTCATGAGCTCTCCGGATTTCGTGCCCCACCTTGCCTCTTTTAATGGGTGCTCACGCAGGCTTTATAGGTAAAGGGCGCGCCGATTGCTTATATCGCGGACCAGAACCCTCAAATCAGCATTATTCAGACCCTCCTCTAAGCTGAAATCTGTCTTCCTTTCTTTCTTCGCCCTTTCTTTGTGCCAATCATTCTCCTCACGCCGTGTGATTTATGACCGATTTGCACCTAAGCACACATTTCACCTGCCCCGCTGCGTTCTTCCCCCCTCGCCGTCTGCGCTCCTGCCCGGACAGCAGCTCGCTTTTCTTTTTTTTGGCTCAGACCCGAGATCTCTTTCTTTTGTCTCGCTCTATACCGACTGCAGGTTTTCTGCTGCATGCAAATGTCGCGGAGATCTTCTTTCATTGCCGTCATGACATCATGAAGCTGGCGTGAAGCGGCCTGCTGCTGGTTGTTTGTGCCCACTTTTTTCGCCAGCGGGCAGCCCGCTGGATGGAGGTTCATTCCAAGTGTGTCTGCGCCGAGAGTTGGAGGATGTACAGACAAATTTAGACCTCGCCCGGAGGGAATCTTTCAACATCGCGGCTTATAAAAACGATGATTAATCAGTTCCACTGGCAGTAGGAGAGGTGATCGAAACAATGGAAAAAACACATGCAAGCTAAGGGGAATCCCAGACACAGCATGGCTGCCTGGAGACACAAACAGTGTTCTGATACTGAACTGATCGCTGCAGCAGTCGCCGACCCTGCATGCCCTTTGCAAGTGACTCACTATTCTATTTTCATGTCACTGTCCTGCACTCAGAGTGGATTTACAGCTTCGGCCGTGGGAGAAACTGAACCCCGACCGGAAGCTCGTGTTCTGACTCTGTCGGACTGTCAGACGGCGCTTTGGCTCAAGGTCTGAATACCAGGAAAGGGGGGGGGCTTGCAATGGGCCCTCCAACGCTGAGTCTGCATCCACGCAGGCTTACAAACCACACTCCTTCAAGGTGCAGCACCTTTTTGTGTCGGTGATGGAGGAAACACTACATAACTCCTTCCGTGCGGTTGTTTAGGGCGTCTCGTGTCACAATAGGCCTCCACGTGTTGTTACTGCTGAGCTCACGCACGTTACACCGGAGAATTTGCAGTCAGCTGCTGAGTGGAAGACACATAATGTGTCTCGTTTTCTCTGGTACACAGTTTCAAGGCCTACAGTTGGTGTGAATGCAGTTATAAGAGTGTGTCTGAGTCAGAATCAGAGTCCGCCAAGCCCCAAAGGTGGGGATAGCTTGTGTTTGGTGAGTAAATCTCGACAGTTTGTCGCGAAAGTAGACTGCTGTCTGTTTGTGCCGAGTTTAACATGCTCAGAGGGACTTCACGGTGCATTCAGGTGCACCTCATGAAGGTAAAATGAGAACTGTCAGGGTCATAGAAAGGTGAATTGAATCATGACCTTAGAATCGAAAGTCAAGTCAAATCTCATATTTGGAGGGTGGCAACAGCCCTGAACAAAATAAACTGAGTTAAAAGATCAAAATGTAATAAAATCTAAATATGTGCTCCATAATTTATAGTGATATACGTGTAGGAAATAGGAAATATAAAGATGGAAAGGTGGGAAATATGGAAAAAACCTTCAATATATGTTATTTGATTTGTGTGCAACAACTAGAAAATAATGTAGTTTTTGTTTCCATCGTATCCAGCGAAGGCATCAAAGTATTTCATTGTGATTGTGACACAAAAAAAAAAGAAAAAGAATCTATTACAGCCATCAAACACTTCTACTTTTAAGTTTTCCAACATTTCCTGTCTTTAAAAAAATGTGTCAGCTCACACGTACGCCACAAACCACGGGGCCAAAAACAACATCGGACTGCTTCTCTGCAAACAGGCGGGATTGACAAAAACATCCCGTTTTCTGTTCGAACAACCGCGCTTGGCTGTTTCTCTGAGGGGCTTATCTCTCTGATAAATCACTCCCCCCCCCCTCTCAACGTGTTGACAGAACAAACTTTACGTACGACCACAAGATGTTTTAAACACTCAATCACAAATCACCCGGTTCAAAACAGAGACGGGTAACATCACACAAACACACACACACAGAGCGAGACGCTCATTTGTGGTGATATAATATCAGATCGCAGAGGAGTATTTATGATTCGATTCCAATTAGCGCGGCGGAGCGAAGCCAACGGGATGCTACAGATAATATTTATGATACACACTCAGGGCTGTAACACTGGAGGATCCATTAGTGAGGCGCACTGTTAACATGAGCAGAGCGGAGACGAGGAATTAACATGTCACCGGTTGAATATCTGGTTTGCATTAGCTTGAAACTCTCCCGGAGCAGCTTTTAAGAGTCAAACACTTGTTCTATTAGGCGGCGCAAACAAACAAAATGTGCTCGTTGTTTGGTTGAATTTGGTTGGATTGTGTTTCTTATGACTTTAACCTACTTTCTGCATAAAACCAATAAAGAAACTCATAAACTACCTGCAAAACCAGTTCCCGTCATCCTACATTACACCCATTTCACATTATCAAGTTAGCATTTTCACCGTGAGCATGTTAGCATGTATGCTACTAGCCTGGAAGGAAGTAAGCGCCATCCTTACTTTCATTTTAGATTCATGGCTCCAACCACAGGGGAGTTATTGGACGGCTAAACCCTCCTACAGCCACGCAAACGTTTACTGATATCCTAGATTTCAAACCGGACCAACGTGGAGGCTTGTATGTAAACTTTCTCTTCGTCATTCACCGAAATGTGAGCCTGAGGACATATTTAGCCAGAGAATAAGCCACACAGTTGCTAATTCTGTCTTCATTTTATCTCGACAGTGGTTCGTTTTAATAGTTTAAAGGCCGAGTTATGCTGGATGCCCTTGGCTTCCATGAGGTCGCCCAGCATCAGAACCATTTCTAGCAACGTTTGGAGTATTTGGAGCCCAAACTCAATGATTTCCTGATCCCAACCAACCGTACGCACAGTATCTCCACAATAAAGATGAAACTTTAACCTACAGAAACGTATTTACGTGTCGACTTTCAACTAGTTTATTCTGGTGATTTGGTCGTCTCGGCCGATTAAACGTCAGTGAGCGTCTGCCAAACTACCTTCCCCAAAACACCTTTTTAAAAATGCGAACCGTGAGAAGATGTAATTGATTTTAAGACGTAAACCTGAAGACACGTCCGAACATAATGCAGGCATGTGAGGAAACACACACACACACACACACACGTGAAGTGACACCCCTCTTGATAAGTGCCGTGATAATCACACCTTTTGAAATACGCTAAACGCCCCTCGCCTGGAGGAGGTGGGGGGGACGAGGGGCTTTAGGGAGGTGAATGTGGAGACGGATGAGGGGGGAAGAAGTAATGGACTCCAACAGGTACAGATGGAGGCAGAGCTGGGATGAAAAGACGGCGTAATGGAGGACAGGTGGGGCTGATGGTGTGAGAATAATCTGCAGCAGCACGTGAGATCTGGTTTCATGTGTTCGTACCTTTAAGGGATGTGAACATAAAGGAATAAAGACAGGGGAATGTATACATACTGTGTGTGTGTGCATGTGTGTGTTTTGTCCATACATGACAATAAGACAGTAATTACAGCTCATATATACGAAGGCGGAAATCTGAGATTCAGTAAATGTGCCTCAAAAGAGCAGGTAAGAGTCCTGATGTGAATCCTGGAGGCCCAGAGACACACACACACACACACACACACACACACACACACACACACACACACGAATGCCTTCATTGGAGTAGTTTAAGGTTTCATCCAAACAACAAGTGTAAACCGATCAGTGGGTCCCCAATGAATCGACGTGAAAGGATAGATCCCCCCGTAGACTTCTATGTTCTTGTGTGTGTGTGTGTGTGTGTGTGTGTGTGTGTGACTGTGCACCAGAATGTCAGCCTGGTAAAGATGATCCCACGGGGCAGATTAACGACCCGTTTCATATGTGGCAGAGCAGCGATGTGACTGTTTCCAGTCTTTATGCTAAGCTAAGCTAACCATCTTCATATCTAACACACACAGAGAGGAGTAAGAGTGCCACAGATCACCTAACTCTGTCCAACTATTCCTTTAAACCTCCTCTGCCGTCACATGACATCACTTCCTCTCGGATTGGCACGTTAAGAGTGCTGCAAGAGTTACTTTCTCGTTTGGTTGATGGAAATGGCGGGGAAAAAACGTCAATCAGCGTTTCCCAAAGCCGAAGATGACATCATCAAATGTCTCTTGCGTCCACAACCCCGATGATATTCAGTTTACTGTCACAGAGGAGGAGAGAAACCACATAACTCTCCTTCAATCTATCATCAAAATAACTGAAATCAACATTAGTGTCCTCAACACAGAGAGAGAAAACACATAAAATAACTCTCAATAGACGTTTGAAGAGAGCTCGGACCAACGATCCATCCGGTCTGAGCTCCGCACACAAACCCATCCTCTTAAAAAAGCTCCGGGATCACTGAGCCAGCGCGCACCTCAGGTTACCTCACTGTATCCCGCCGCCGTGCCAAACAAACGCCTCGCACTGCCAACCACCGCTGCCAACCGGGACCTATTTTTAGTAACGGAAGTCTCAGGAACAGAGGTGCTACTTCACTCCTCCGCTTTTTTTTTTTTTCTCCTTCTCCTTGTCGAGGTGGTGCGAACAGAGAGGTGGTGGTGGTGAGCTGGACATGGAGTTAGTGGGTGTGTGTGTGTGTGTGTGTGTGTGTGTGCACACTGTTGAATGCCACACCTGCAGGCTGAATGAAAACACAACTCTGGCACTGAGAGCCACAGACACATGTTACGTCTCTGTCTCTTTAAATCATCTTTCACTGCTTCCCGCTCTTTTTCTCTTTTCTCTCTTTGACCCAGTTTCCCGTAAAATAATCACTATTCTCAAAACCAGAGGAATTCTTGACTTTATTGACATTTTCAGGTCAGGAGGGAAACAATCTGCTGGAATGTAAGTTTACAGGTTAAAGGCTTATTTGCCATCTTACCAAGAGTTGAGATGAGAAGGCGATTAGCTTAGCTTAGCTTAGCATAAAGACTGTAATCTGGTGGGAAACGGCTAGCGTGGCCTCATCCAAAGGTTACCGACAAACTTTACATCTTGTTTGCTAAATCCTTACAAACTGGGTCAACTTTGTCTTTGCTCGGCCTTCCTAAGCGTCGAACCATTCCTTAACTACGTTTGCCGCTTTTCTGTTTTTG
Source organism: Sparus aurata (assembly GCF_900880675.1). Taxonomy (NCBI): domain Eukaryota; kingdom Metazoa; phylum Chordata; class Actinopteri; order Spariformes; family Sparidae; genus Sparus; species Sparus aurata. The sequence continues at coordinate 13,284,838 of NC_044196.1, read as the reverse complement.
AAAATGAGCAAACACCTCGGAGCGTGGGAACATCTCCAACATCACAGTTCCAATCTGTAATACTTCACTTCAGTTTTAATTTAGCTACATGTTGCACGACAATAAAAGAGTAGGATGAAATGAGACTTTTTTTTATCCTTCCTTTCTATGTCATCTTACATATAATTCAAACTTTGATTTAAACATTTGCTTGCACAAGTTCAAAACATGTAGAAGATCTTAAAAAGCTGTCAAACTATGAATGAAGTTTTCTTCTTTAAGTATCGAAAGTCTGCAGGTTATTTTCTGGATATTTCACGGTTACTTTGCCACTGCAAGTTCAAAGATTGCACGTTTAGTTAGATAAAGTAAATAAAAAAACAGTAAAACTGAATTAAACAGAAGTCAAGTTGATGTTTTTTGCAGTTTTTATACAAGAGTTTTGTTGGAGAAACGCAAAATAAAGTAAAAAAATAAGAGAGAAGTAAAGTGAAACAAGGATTTTATCTTGGGCTGCATCATATTCTTGATTAATTAATTTGTTGTTTGGTCTATAAACTGTCAGACAATGTTAAAAAATCTTGGATCAGTGTCAGAGAATGTCTTCAAACGTCTTGTTTCCTCTACAACCCAAAGATATTCACACCTGAGAAACTTAATTGATTGACCGTCATCACTCATTCCTCAAGTTCCTCCGACCTCAGCGTCTTTAACTCCAGGTGAGTCAGGTCACGCAGGTGAAACATCACCAACCACAGACCTGATTAACCTTCAGTTGTGGCTGAAGTTCACTCCTGACACCAGACATCATCAAAACCGCCTCTCTTGTCTTTAACCGCCTTTAATGAGTGGATTTTGCGGATTTAAGAGACAGACAGAAGAATTCCCCTCCGCTGACTCATCCTCCATCCGTTCGTCAGCTGCATCTGCTTCACGTGTCCCGGCGATTGAAGTCGGGCCGCCTGTTCAAACACCTGAGCCCACATAAATAACAGAGCCTGCATTTCGCTGTCACCGCAGTCTGCTCGTGCGGCTACTGTGCAGCCAGACGGAGATATCAAAACCACGAGAGGTTAAAACAGCGCCCTGAGTCACCGTCGCTGGGCGTGTGAGGAGACACAACACCGAATCCCCGACCTTTAACTTCCCCTTTCTGACCAGAAGCAGACGGGTGAACACACCTGGGAGAGCCTGTGGCGATGTAACCAGACCACAGGAATCATTCGCTCCATTAATGATTTCACTTTTTACCGCCCTGACGAACGAGCGACAGCAGCTTCGCTCCATTAAATCTCACTGATGATGGTGACTAAGCCTGGAGGAGCCTGCGGAAGTCTAATCTGTGGTTTTTGTGTGTTGACCAGACGGGCGGAGTCGGTCTGGATCACATCATGATAATCAGTGATAATGTTGGTATGATAGAAGGGATGGTTGGTTGTTTTGGGGCTTTGCAGGAAGGTCAGAGGTCGAAGACACTTCAGCAGCACGGTTGCTTATGTTGAATGTTTGATGACTTGATTGTCAGATTGCCACGACCAATCACAACCAATTAGAAATGTCTGATGGTGTCTGTGAGGGTCTTGAAGGGTCATTCCATTTCCTAGGGAGAGATTTCAACCAGCAACCTTTGTAAACATATTCTGAGGGGCAACAGGGCGCTCGGAGTAAAACAGGAAATGCGACTGAGCCTTGGTTCTTCTTCTACTGCCTATCATCAACATCCCGTTACTGTTTGCATTAAGAAATCATATCTTTTTTCTTATCTTGCAACACTCCAACCAATGAACATCCGGCATTAAAACAGTGGTGATAGTCACAATTTTCTGAAAAAGGATCAAAACATTAGAAACATGTACATAAAAAAAGGCTCAAATTAGGAATATGTGGCCACTTTTTTGATTTAAAGGTAAATTTTTGCAAATTGGACTCTCTCTCCCATAAAATCTGGTCTGCAGGCTCAAGTGAATCCTCTGATACGATGAGAGCTACAGAGCTGTAATTTCCTTAAATGGAAAACATGCCCGAACCTTCTGCACTGTCTTTGTTTTTATTCTTAAAAAAAAAAAACAGATCAAATATGTGAAAACAGTAGAGCTGCATTTAGAAATCTGCCGAGTTGTAGGTGACTCTGATGTTTTTTGAGGCCGAGCTGCAGCGTGACGCTGAGATGTCCATAAATGGTAAGAAGGCCCAAAGCTGAGGGTGAAGTCTTGAACTCGAGAGCAGAATAAAGCTGCTTGAGTTCGGGCCGGCACGTTCAGGGAACCTTGAAGGAGACCTTGAGATTTTTCTACAACTAAGCAGCGGGTCAACCCTGATCATCTTCTTTTTAATGAATGAGTTTGTCTCTTTTTGTGGCTGATTTCTCTAATTTTTAAAATCAGTTTACAGAAACAGAAAAAAAGGGCAATATTGACAAGTAAATACTCAGGATAAAGACTTGATTACTTTTATTTTACTTTAAGTTGAAGTCAAACTGTCAGTAAACAGGAGGAGCGAGCAGCGTCTTTCTTCAGAGCCGTAACAGCGATTTGTTGTTACTTTGGATAAGTCACCGTAACGACTGTCAAAGCCTTTAAACATCATTTCAAAAACATTTTGGGAAATTCCCCTCTGAGAGTAAGACAGACGGGAAGATTGATGTCACTCTCTGCTGTGACTGGAAGGCTATTAGCTTTAGCTTAGCATAAAGACCGGCCTGTCAAGGCCCAGAGTTGAAAAATAAGACGTCTAAAGCTGATTAATTAACATGATTTATGTGCATCTGTTGTTTATTTTATTTGGTGAACAAACTTTAGACAGTGTTAGCCCAGTTCACAGGGTTTAATGCTAAGCTAAGCTAGGCTAATCACCTCCATTGCAATTTTAAGGGTTACTCCACCAACGTTACACATTAAAGTGTGTCTACAAGTCTTAGGGAGCAATGCTGGCTCAAGTGATGTCACTCAGTGGCTAAGTGCATTCTGGGTAATGTAGGCACCAGGATTTTTTTAGCTGTTCCAAAACATAAAAGGATGTTTGGCTTCCTTTTCACCATCGCTGGTTCATGTTAGCGAGCTGTAAACAAAGACTACCGGTGTCTTTTAAGGTGGAACATTTTCTTGCACGTTACTTTTGACGTTGACAATCAACCAGCACGCCTTAAATGTCAATATGGCATTTTTGGCCGTGCTTCTTGTACGACAGACTCTTCAGGTGATGATCAGATCTCTTAAGCGAATAGATTGTATTTGATTTTCAACAAAACGATCACTTTATGTACTCCTGGGTTATCAAAAATGTGTCTCACTCATTGAGGAAGAATGAGTTATGCGTAGGAATCTCTCGGAAAAACATTCAAACAAATGCCGAGGCACGAAACTACAACCGCACAATGTAACCAGGGTCGGAGTATGTCCACATATAGATCGCCTGCAGCTCCCAGCTACGCTACAGACTCCCTCCTCTCCAGTCAATCAGCTTTTCAGCAGCTCCTAAAGCAGCATGGTGAGGTTAAAATATCACCCTGACGCTCCGGCTTTTGTGATCTGATCCACCTCTTTCTCTTCTCCTGCACACACACACACACACACACTTTCTCCCACACACACACACACACACACACACACACACACACATTAGTGTGTGTGTGTGGGAGAAAGGCAGACACAGAGGAGAGGCCGGGCAAAGTGTGAGAACAACAGAGTTACCTACAGACCATTAGACTTTGATGGGAACCAGTAAAATACAGCCTGAAGCTGTGAATGGGAGAGACAGAAAGGAGTGAGAGGGAAAGAGGAGGAGGAGGAGGAGGAGGAGGAGGAGGAAGAAGAGGAGGGGAGAGTTCAGATGTATACCAACGCTGAAGGACGAGCAGGACAGAAAGAGAGGAATCTGAATTATTCGAGGATGATCGTATGTTATGACTTTGATATTTTACTGGAAGATAAACGAGATAAAACAAAGAGGTGAAAAGTTGTCTTGTGTAGAAACCAAATACGGAAGCTCGGAGGGGACAAACATCACTGAAAGGCCACCTGTTGAGTTCAATACAAAGTTAATAAAAGAGGTTATTTATGGAGCAAGATGACAAGTTCGAAATTCAATTTGACTATTCAACTTCTCATTGTTTTGTTCCGTATTTTATTATGTCCAGTGGAGAAACAGAACTACGGAGGCTCGGAGGTGACAAATGTCACAAAAGTATCAAATGAGTATAAAATAAGAAGTCAGGAGGTTTTTATGGAACAAGAGGACTGGTTATATATTCGATTTCACTTCTGATTTTAATCTTTTTATGAATATTAATCTGTTCTTCAAATGTATGTTGCCTGTTGTCCTTTTCTTTAAGGAACATTTCAGCTTCTGAAACGTGAATAAATTTCTGGTTCCTTCCTCCTCTACGACTATCAACTCAAATCAAATCACTTGAGGACGTCATGAAACACTAGTCGACATTTTATGAACCATTTTCTGAAATTTTACAGACCTGACAAATAATCTAGTTATCCAGAAATCGACAGATCAATCATAGCTGAAGCCTGAATATTAGTTACCTTCATATATCCATACGTACAGCGAGGGACACAGGAAGTCAGTCACAGACGAGGTCGCTGAGGGTTCGGTCTATATAGTGATGTCAACAGCGTTCATGATTTTGAATCAATTTCAATGATCAGGACAAGAAACAGCCACATCAGCTACAGTCACAGGCGAAGAGAGAGAGAAAGTCCCCAGACTCCTTTAAGAAATCACCTAATTTTGTGAGTTTTGAGTCAGGAGAGACTTTTTTAACCTCATGAAACACTGTCGATGATGAATTCTTAACTATTTGGGCCTTGCTGTTAATTCGGCATATGTTATACCTGAAGTACATACATTACGGGTATATGTATGTACAGTAATAACAGTGTATAGAAGAGAGAAAAACAACAGTTCCTCTTTAAGGCAGATCATCGTGTGTCATGTGGAGACAGTTTGGTTTAAAGCCGGTCATTAAGTGCTGCTGCACTGTGAAGTTTGTCCTCAGGTGAGAGCTCAAAAGAAAACGAGAGGTGGAAATAAAAGCATTGGGAGATGGTCGCAGAGTGAGGGGAGTCTCTGCTAAATCACAAAGATGTTGACTCCCACCAGACACATAATGACGAGGCGTGTCGTTAGTTGTGGGCTCCTCGGGCGACGTACGTGTTTATGTGTACGTCTAAACGACGGAACATGTGTGAAGGCGAAGCGGCTCACCAGGTGAATCTGAACGGAAGCTGCGGTTTGTGGTCTGACTGTGATGAAAGTGAAGCACTGTAGGTGACATCGTTCAGGGTGCTTTAAAAGGACGACTTCCTGTGGCTCGCTGACGAACGCTTTAAGGCGGCAACGGTTGACGACGGGGGCGCGGATTAGAGAACGCAAAGGAACGGCATCCTTAAACAAACGTCTGTCATCGCAGGTTTATAGCTCGACGAAGGGAAGAGAAAAAAAAAAAGTTCAGGGTTCAGGGTTCGAGTGGAGAGAGAAACACGCTCATGATGCTGAAAGCTTCCACTCTTCTTCATGTGTTTCCATTTTGACCCAAACTGCTCCACACGTCTTATTTCAGAATAAAACTCTTACCTATGTTTTCTTTTTACACGTCTTTCTTTTAACTTTTGCACCTTTCTACAGAAGAAAACCTGCTTTTTGGTGTCTACATTTCAAAATAAAAGTCTTTGCCTCTCTTATGTTGGAGCATAAGTCTTCTTTGCATATCTTATTTTGAAATGAAACAGCTATGTGCATATTGCATTTGAAGGAATCTTTTCTTTGAGCATCTTGCTATTCAATTTAAGAGCAAATGTCTTAGTTTGATCTTATTTTGCCTTCAAACTTTTCCAGAATCTTATTTTGGCGCCAAAATCAGTGTTTTATTTTGAAGTTTTGACTGTTTTTACTGTCTCGATCCAGAATGAAACTGTTGTCTGCATGCATTGTTTTTCTCCCTAAGGAAAGAAAGTAGTTTTGCATGTATTATGTTGCAAGGAAACTCTTCTTTGCATGTCTTATTTTGGAATAAAACTTATTTTCCTCTATTACATTTAAAGAAATCTCTGCAAATCTTACTTGCGTCTACTTTTAGACAGAATCTCTTCTCTGTGCATCTTATTTTGGAATCAGACTTTTTCAGAATCTTATTTTAGATCCAAGATTTTTCGTGCAAATTCATTTTACTGTCCTAATTCAACATGAAGCTCGTTAGCATGTATTGCTTTCTTCTCAGAGCGTCTTATTGGGTTACAAAGTGTTTATGAGGTTGGAAGGAAACGCTCTTATTTTGAAATGACACTGCTTCACGTGTCAGAGTGAGTCTCTTTTTTGTCTCATCTTATTCAAACTGTTCTGTGCAAATCATGCCAGAAGCAAATTCACCTTCACTGGGGAACAAAATAGCTTCAGTGCGTATCAGGTTGCGAGGGAACTTCTATGTGCATATTTCTGGGGGAAAAAACCTGAATTCTTTGCACACATTGTTTCATTAAGACAAACAGTTTGTGGCCGGTTTTATTTGCAATTGCAGACGTTCATCATTAATGCCTCCTCACACTTTGATGCCAGAGCTGCAGGTCTTCGTGTTCTCACAGGAAGAAATGTCAAAGAAGAAGACTTAGCAACAAATACCTTTAATCCTCCCGATGTGTAAAAAAGGAAAGAACCACATGCACACCTCGGTTTGCATGCATAGTTCAGCGTGCTGCAACAGAGCAGGAGTAACCCCAGCAGCCTCAGACAGCAGAGAGAGAGGCAGCGGGGGAAATGTCTCCGATACCTGCAGGCGAGACCGTGTTGACATACTTCTATTATTAAAAAAACATCAATCTGGATGCTGCAGACAACGGCTCGCCTGCAGTAACGCTCGCAATAATAGGAATCACGGCGCAGTTTGGACTCGAGGGCTGGTTTTTTTCACATCTGGGGAAGGTTGGGAGGTTTTTGGCGTGTTGAAGCAAAACGAGGGTTTGACGGTATCGACTCGTACGGGCAGAAACGGCGCACGCTTGCACGCTATGTGAACACAAAAGGACGTGAAAGATTGTGGGGCAGCGGAGCAAAGACTTCTTCACCGGGAGAGCCGAAAACAAACGGCCATTGTGATCTATCAACATGCGAAACTGTAGTAGGAGTGTCACTCTGTCCTCTGTCTTTACCTTACAAGTTACAAAACAAACTTTCTTTTTCACTATAAAACATCTGGAGGCAAAATCAAAGCCCTGTTGTGGAGCGAGGCTGCCCACAAAGGGGGCACGAGTCGGCCTGCAGTCATAAAAAATAAATAAAAGTAATGAAAAGCATATATAATGTGAATTTCTGTTTATGCTTTTGAGGTAAAAGTGCTTTTCAAATATGCAGGTAAATAAATTTGATAAATTTTTCATAATCTGAGCACAGCGAGTGACGATTTGTGAGGAAGATGCAAGATACTTAATTAAAGGAACTACGGAAGCCCAGAGGGGAAAATGAAAATAACTATTAGGAGACTTAGAAAGCTTATTCTGGCAAAACATTGTCTTTTTCATGTGTTTTTGAGTCAGAAATAGGTAAGAAAATAATTTAGATCAAACTCAGAAAATTGATTTACATGTTTTGATTCTCATTTGCCTCTTTGGGCTTCCGTACAGCACCATATACGTGCCTCGTTTTGGCCCTCAAATATGTAGGATCCCTATATTTTACTTATTTCTTAATAACTGAAGCACAGAGAGTGACAATTTGTGCTTCTGTTAATCCATTAAGGGAGTTTAGGATTATACGGAAGCCCAGAGAGGCAAATAAAACTTCGGGAGGTTAACGTGGCAAAACATATTATTCTTTACTTGTTTTTGAGTTGTACGGCTTAAGAACATAAAACATTTTTCTCATTTGCCTCTTTGGGCTTCCATATTTCACTATTTAGGAACTTGTTTTTGGCCAAAATGGAAACCAAAGTTCCCTTTAACTTAAGTGTCCCTTCATTTAAGTCAATTAAGCATCTTGCCTCTTTTGGCTTCCGTATAGCACTATTCAAGCTGCTTGTTTTTGACCATTAAGTGGCAGTTTTGGTCCTCAGTGGAAGAAAGTGTGATGTAGAGATTATTTCATCAAATCATCACATCAATTTCCTTGAGTGAAGCTGCAAAACTCCCATGTAGGATGTGTAGATTGAGCCATTAAAGCCTGCCAGCCAACACTGAGGGCTACATTCCTTCACATTCCTTCTTGTTGAACCCTTTCTATAATAAATCCCCATTAATGCCGACCTATAAGTAAAGAGAAAGTCACCTCCATGTTGGTTCCCACTGTACGCTGACACTGATGAATAAGTGCCTCTAAGCTGTCGTCTCGTCCTTTATACCGCCGCGATTTACCATCGTCCCCCTTCTTCGGTCTCTAGGAGCGCCGCAATGCGAGCCGCGTCCAAGCATGTCTTTCACATGTTACCGTGTGTGATTGAACAGAGTGCACGGAGCCAGCGGAGGCCGTATATCGCCGCCTCACGTCCCACCACATACCTCCGCCTCGGCCTGCAGTCTCCAAGCAAGGAGCGCCGGCATCCTGACGGGATATTTAGGAATACTTCAGGATCAGGAAACGCTACGTTGCGCTGCGCTCCGATACCACCAGGGCTTGATATGCAAATGCGAGCCACCTCAGGTTGCTACAGAGAGGAACACAAGTTAAACGTTTCCTGCCGCTGTAATTAGGTGTTGTCAAGAGATTTGCGGATGCAATTATCATAATTACTGAGATGCGATTTTAGCAGGAGATTAATGTGGCTGAGCTGATGAAAGACGATCAGATATCAGAGAGTAATTATTGCACTGTTGTTTTAGCACCTCTGCAACAATGTACATGTGGATTCATTCTGTTATACTGTCAATATTGGTTGTATATCTTGATATATTACCCAGTTTGATCTGATTTAACTGTAGCTATATCAGTTTAAAGTGTAGAGTGCTTCCAGTCATCAACTTCTAATGAAGTCATCTTCTGTTTATATCCGTCTGGTTCAGAATCTGGACTGTAAGACGAGCAGCAGCAGCAGCAGCAGGAGGAGGATGTAACCAAACAGACCTGGCAACAAGACAGGTCGCCCCCGGCAACCAGACCAACAACACATATCTGACATGACGACGGTGTGCACCCGACCAGGCGATCTGTTTTAAGGTGCTCACACATGCTCTCTTGGGACAATCCAACTGGTCACGTATTTGAGATGCAGTTATAAGTCGGACGTGATAATACTTCAGACGGAGGTCAGGAAGGTTTGTGCGATGGCCAGCGGGACATTTCCAGGGTTATGTTGCCTGTTTGATGTCATCTTTTCGCCAGAAACCTCGGCACAGAATCGGGCTCATTCCTGTAAATCCACAAGACAAGCCTGAGCCGTTGCAGTCTGAACCTTTGCCAGCATTTATCTGCCTAAACATAGGATTCAAGCAGAGAAACATTCAGATTTAAGTGTAAATATACATCAGTCCTTATAAAGACTAATAATCACACGTGCCAAATCTCAAAGTCCATCTTCTGTTTGTTTACGTGTCTCAGATCAAGATCTCACACCTGTATTTACTCTTCAGGAATCTCTTTATCTGATCTACTTTCACTCTCGATCATCCACATTGCACAACAAATGCCCGTCAGCTCTCTAATTTTCCCTTCTGCTTCTTTAGTCTTCCAGAGAAACGCTCCCAGGGCTCGTTCTCGACCTTCCTTGTAATGTTGACGATGCTTGTGTCGACAGATGTGAAGTTAAGGTGTAGTAGAAATGTTGGGTTCCGGCATATTTGGACAAAAAAGGCAGCGTAATCCATTTTAAATGTGACACAACTATGGCACAACTCCAACCTATGAACTTTGATTGATGATACTGTGAATTTTTTGCATCTACTTTATAGAGAGTGGGGCTTTAGTTTGACAAAGTTAAGCTAGCTGTTTGCTTTTTCTTTCTGAATCCTATATCTCCATTTTTTCGTGCTAACCGCTAACTGTTTTCCAAGGATCTCATGTTGAACCACAGTGTTTTGAAATCTGCATGTAACAAAGAATACACTGTGGGAAAATGTGTTTTTTCTAAGACAAAAGCTAGGCTAGCTGTTAGCATCTATATGCTGCAGCAATTCAAACATGTCTGCAGTTGCGCTTAATGATGTCTGGAAAAAACAATGCATCTGCCCTATATGTCACCACTTGTCCGAATCCGACATGCAACAAGCCGGCGATGACAAACTAACAAGGTCTGACAAAATCCATCACATGGATAAGAAGCTAAATGATCCCTCGCCAGGTGTTCCCTCCTCTCATGAGGCCAGAGGTGAGGTGAGAGGGGGGGCGAAGATGCCCCGCAAGACGGAAACAAATGGATGATGGGACCCAGGAAGTGAAGGACACCTCCGAACCAGGTGCTCCCCTCAGGTGCTCCACTTGTCCTACACTGTGTTTAAAATGACTGATGTGAACGGCTGAACTGTGGGTGCCCTGCCACATTCATCTTTGTGCCGCTTCGCCAACCATTCAGTCTGTCAGCCCGACATTAGCATGTCTGGACGGTGACGAAACCAAAAAAAAAAAAAAAAATCCCAGAGATAAACGAGACGTGCATGAGTCAAACATGAAAACAGCAGAAGGGGTGAAGAAAATGAAATAAAGAAGGTGTGTCCCTGTTTATGATCCGTGAAAGACAACCTTGGAAACCACAGACAAACATAAAGCTGTCAAAATTAAATTGTGATTAATATCCTGTCAAATGACTCCTTAACGACGTCAAACATATAGAACGGCCATTCATGCCCTCAAACTCCAAACATCAGCCTATACAGTACTCATCACCTCACCTGCTGCCAAGTGTGTGTGAGAGTGTGTGTGCGACACACATTCCTGTATCTTGCATGTCTCCTCTATCTCTTCACAAGTTACATGACAGGACAAGAGACGTACATAGCTGTCGCTCACCACTGTGGGAGTGTATGGAAGGAGTGTGTGCAGTTCGAAGGGTGTGTGTGTGTGTGTGTGTGTCCAAACCACACAGCTGCTTTTCCTGACACACTTTCCCCTTTGAAACAAACTACATGGTTAGTTTCCTTCCTTCCCTCACGCAATGTTTTCTTCTTTCTCATCTCTAATATCGTTTGAAAAGGTTTGTAGAAGCTTTAGAAAATTAAAAATCACTCTTAGATCAACACTCTGATAGATATTTATAGATATATGACGCTGTTCAAGCCCTTGTCTTATAAACAACAACAGCATTGAAAGGACTTACTCTTTGATTTTCCTTTCATCAATGTGTTCTTGATCCTCAACCCCTTTCTCATGTCATGATAGTCTTTATTAATACAACTCTGTTACCTATGCAAGAGACTGAATTTGGCATTGAATCAAACTCAGGTCTATAATCAACCAAAACCAAACCAAACAAACCAACCAACCAACCAGCCAACCAACTACCCAAGACACCAAGAAACCATTGAAAAATCAACCAACCTTCCGAAAGACCCACCAACCGACCAAACGACCAACCAAGCAACCAACCCAAAAAACAAATAACAAACCAAACAAATCATGAGCATAATAAACACAACTATGACTATTTTGTTTGATTTCCACCAGCAGATCCTTTAATGTTTGATTGACAGTCGATCTTTACTTAACGGCGCAGAAACACCACCACAATCAGTGCTTCTGAACAAAGATGGTGGGTCATCTTGATTTCTGTCGCATTGACTTTTTGTGTATCTGACATAAAGCCAGTGGTCCTCACTGCAACAAATGGCCCTTGTGAAAAAAAACCCCCAGCATATTAGGAATTCTTAGATCTCCCACGCCCTCCTCCTGATAAGTAAAATGATCCGTTTCAGACAACAGCCCTCCCTCAGCGTCCCTTTGGATTCCTCAAATTCCCAGATTTGGAAACATTGAGTTCCTATATGAGGTCTCTCCAGACCATTAAGCCCAGTGATCCTGACCCCCTGCAGCCAACAACATGACATTCCTGACCTCGGTGGTCCACTCTGATCCACTCCACTTCTCCCTGCTTTCATTCCTCCGTCCCTCCCTCCTGAGGTCCTTCCTCTGTTTCAGGGTCAGGGAGTTGGGAGGAAGGGATGAAAGGTGAAGGAGGAGATGGAGACAGAGGAGGGTTGTGTTGTGATGGTATCAGAGTTTTAACTTTGATAGCGGGAGGGTTTCTGTTTTTAGCACATGATTGACCAGTTATTTAAACAGCTTAGGAGGACTCGGAGGTTTGATAATCAACAATTAGCTGATCGCAGAATTGATTCAGGTGATCAGTGTGTTCAATGCTGACGTTGGTCTTTAGCAGAGGTATCCGAATTGTATTAATGTAGACTATGATGACAACAGAACGAGGATAAGGATCAAGAATGGACTGGCAAAAGGATTTGTTAAATTCAAGCAACTTGTTGGTTGGTTTGTGGATTGGTTTGTTTGTTGGTCGTTTGTTGGTTGGTCAGTTGGTCTGTTGATTGGTCTATTAATTGGTTTGTTGGTCGTTTGGTTGGTCAGTTTGTTGGTAGGTTGGTTGGTTGGTCTTTCGATTGGTCTATAAACTGGTTTGTTGGTCGGTTGCTTGGTTGCTTTGATTGCCGGTCGCTTGGTTATTTGGCTAGTTGGATAGTTTGTTGGTTGGTCAGTTGGTCTGTTGATTGGTCTATTAATTGGTTTGTTGGTCGGTTGCTTGGTTATCTGGCTAGTTGGTCAGTTTGTCGTTTGGTTGGTTTTTTAGGTGGATGGAGGATTGGACATGGCCGAACAGAGACCCCATTCACTCTTAGTGTGGATCTAGGAATTGTTTTTCACCTTCTTTGACCTTGTACATTTTTACATTTCCTTTAATTTCTCAAATTACAACACAGGCATCTTGGGATAAATCAATTCTTGATGAAATTAAAGGGGTCTGCTGGGCTTTGGGCGGAGGTATTTGCAACAGATACAACTCAAACTCAACTCATCCAGGGAGTACCCTGGCCTTCGCCCCCTAGAGTCACTGGATTTGGCCCCAGTACCCCCGCTCCACCTTGAAAAAAAAGGTGGTATAAAAGCGGTAACATCACCCGCATGGATAAAGCGGAAGAAAACGAAACGAAACGAAACAACTAAAAAATGTATAATGTCCCGAGGAACAGAATGCCAACGTCTACACACTGACATATGTAATAACACAGAGTCATATCCTGTCTGCAGGTTCACCTCCACACGTCTTGATGCAGGTGTACCTGTGTGTTTTCTTTAGCCTCCTACCTATAAAAACGGGAATTCAGGAAACATACAGCAAATTTCCTGTCTCTCTATGTTTCATGCATCAGAGTAGGAATGTAATGCATTTGTCTTTAAAATATCCGGTCTGTCCCAACTTGTTATGTGTGTGTTTTTCTTGTACATCTACTTTTTTGTTCCTCGACGGCTCACACGCACGCCAGACCTGGGTCACCCTGCAAATACCTCGAATGGTTTGTTTGATTTGACAGAAACAATCCACAGGAAAAAAAACGCTATTGAGAAGGCGCCTCAGTGTGTGATCGACAACCTGGCGGGCTGCAGCTGAACCGCCCCGATGCACTTAACTGTGAGCATCTGGATCCGCAGGCAGGTTAAAACAAACTTGCGGTGATATTTGCAAACAGCGCTGGGCACCGGGATCAGCGCACACCTAATCGCTAAGCATCGCGGAGGGAGTGCTGCACGGGCATGCCTTCACCGCGGCCCGGCAGCTGGCTGGTGTTGTGCACCGCTCACACCCTACAAGTGTTTTCATGTACGGTTCTGCAACGCTGAAATTCAACACGGCGAGGAGCATGCACAGATCTGAACCTGAACATCTACGTGTTTAGGTTGTATGAGCATGGGCTTGTGTATGTTTTGCTAACCTTCTGTACAGTTAACCTTCAACACATCGCTCCGCTTGTGTTTTCCAGGTAATCAGAGCACAGTCTGCATACGCTCAGGTTCACTGTACATGAACAGTGTATGCACAAACACCTGCACATATTCTGAGGAAGCCTTTCAAAACGAGGCCTTTCTTTGCGTTCGTTTCTCCACACGCTTTCGCTGGAACGGAAACTTGGAGCATGTTGAAGAGGTCGACCACAGTCCACTGTCACTCAACGACACGGAGAGGTGTTTTATTCTAACATGTGGAGTTCAAGAAAGCGTAAAGGGGGGAAAAGGACGAGGAGGACCAGATCGATTTGGTTCCAAGTCCTAAAAAAGTTGTGAGCAGGTATTGACAGGTATTGAATGCGGTACCAGCACTTTTACATGTTACTCCTCGGTGAACCGCGACTTCTTCTGGCGTACCAGCACTACCAGTACTCCTTTCTGCCATCTTTGAATCGCGGCAGGTTAGCGGAACCGCACCGAAGCACACCGATGCTCACCAAATGCGGATGTTCAAACAAAACATACCGCAGAACGGCCTGCAGCCATCGCCTCGCCATCTGTTCTGTTTCCTTATTTGTTATTGCCGCTGCCGTTTGTGATCGTGTTTGTTTCGTACTGTACAATCAGAACGGCTCGATTAAATTACGCACTCTCGCGTTAGCAGATAGCAGATATTCTTTGGAACGTATTTTTGGCCAGTCGCCGACGCAGATTTTTCCACCTAAGTGGAAAGAACATGGAGTCTCTCCTGTAAGTGGAACAATGTTTTATCACGGCAACTCTTATCGCAATGGCTGGCAGGTGCAAGACATCCAACGCTTTTCAAAATAAGACAACTACTGCAACATGTTATCGACCGTTGATTTCAATTTTGGACATTTTGTAAGGCCTTTATGGGCCGTGATGGATAACATGCACTCACATTCATATAGAGTACAAAGAGTCATGGCTCCATTTCAGCAGCTTAATATGAATTGTACGAAAACTGAGAAATAACGTTGGACGTCTGCGATATATTGTCCTCAAACGAGAGTCGGCCTCGTTGAACTGGACCCATGTCGATCCTCAAGTGCAGCAGTGCATCAACAAACATCCATCACAGTAATGAGGGAGTGTAATTACACAGGTATTTAAAGTGTGTGTGTGTGTGTGTGTGTGTGTGTGTGTGTGTGTGTGTGTGTGTGTGTGTTGTTGTAACCCGAGGCCTCACAAACACGTTTCTGTAGTAACCTCCGCAGGAACTGACTTGAACAACAGTTTAGACTGTCGACTCCACTACTGTCAGTCAGTCTAACATTAGTGTGTGTCCTCTCTGACTCTCTCACACACACACACACACACACACACTCTCTCTCTAAATACCTCTATAATTGCACTATCTCACTCAGATAGGGGACAGCTGCTGAAATGATCCTAATCACCTGGTGCAGGTGATAGGTAGATGATCCCTGCTTCTCTGAACACACACACACACACACTGATAGCAGCGAGACCAGATCAGATCAGTTATGGATGCGTCGGTACATCTCAGCAGCCCTCAGGCCTCAGATTCAGGACGGAGGAGGATGGTTTGGGGTTTTTACCACTTGTCCCCTCCCCGACATTAATTTTGACCCTTCCGTCCTCCTGTCCTCTGCGCCCCGGTGCCCTCGACACAGACAGATGAAGAAAGAAAAGAGGGAGGGAGTAGAATAGACAGACAGACAGCGGGGGAGGGCGAGAATGAGAAGAAAAGAGGGAGGGGAGCCGGAGAGGATCGCCCCGGTAATTTACGGCTTTTCATAGTGATGCAAAAAGGTCAATAAATTGAGTTAATGCGGGGCTATTGACTCGCTCGGGCCGTGAATGCACACACACACACACACACACACACGAAACACAAACACAGAATAACCTACATCTGATTTGCAGCCTTTCTTTTTAGGACGAATAAAAAAAACGTTACTCAGCACATTGAGGTCAGCTCGGTGTGTGTCTGTGTGTGTGTGTGTGTGTGTGTGTGTGTGTGCGTGTGTGTGTGTGTCCATGACCTCTGCGCTGACAGATATACGACCGCCTCTTTATATCTTCTCTCGTCTCTGCGCCCACAGTAACTCCGACGTCCGTCCCTCCTCTCCACTGTTTCCTGCTCATTTCTTCTTCTGCGACTGTTTTTCTCGCTCTAATCGAGTCGACGGGGACTCGCTGCAGAGGAGGTGACGACCCCTCCGATCCCAGTGACAACTGAGAGAGAGGCAGACGCACAATGCCAGGAGCTGGGTGTGACCTTTGACCCCAGCCGGCAGCTGTGCTCCACACATTCCTCCATCCACAAGTGGAGGAGACGTTCGCTGACATACAGTATCTCTCTCTCAGCACGCCTCCCCTGCAAATATTTGATGTTTTAATGTGTTGACGAGTTGATTAATCATTAAAACATTGACATATTTTGCGCTGAAGTGTCACGTCGTCCTCTTCAGACACTTATCGCATCTTTTTTTATGACTTTGACATGTTTTTTTCCAATAAATTGCATTTTTTTTACTTTTATTTAGCGGGTTCGCGTCACGTTTTGTAGGATAATGTGCAATATTCGACCTAGACGAAATCGTGCTCAGCGTCGGGGGTTTTCTGAGTGTTTTCCCGCTTTTAGACGAGTTGACAAGACGAGTCACTTCTAAATAAATCCTCCCCGATATGCGTTTCATTTCCTCTAAATCCAAACAGTATGAGCTGGATGTTTTTAGTTTCAGATGACGGATCCAGATGCTTTTTTTTCTGATAACCCTGAGCTGACGTCTTGTTTCTAACCGACCGAAGGCCTCGGCCGGCTGCAACCAGCTGAAACGTGTCCGTGGCACAGAACACCAAACACTGCCGGGTGAAATCAGGAAAATGTTTGTCTTGCAATTATCCACTTCTTCTGCGTGCCGATTTTATCTGGCAGTCTTTGGCAAAGCTCTCGTACGACTGCCGGTAATAAACGACTTGAGCTCGGCTTCGTTGTTGTCGGATTTGGCAGAAAAACACGTTCATGTTCCCTGAAGCGAATTCAAAGGAAAGTGTTATTTTGACTTGGTATCAGGTATCACACTGACAATGCAGTTCTATCAGATGATACCCAGCTGTTTGTGCCTTTAATTGACAGATAAATGGAATGAATTGTTGTAACTGTGTGTATGATGGTTAGATTTCAACATGTGCAGTCTGCAGAGCCTCTCGGCTGATGTTGCACTGTGAATAAACTGAAATTATATATTAATGCTTGCTTAAAAACATATACGAAGCCACACACACACACACACACACACACAATGTCATGGTGTGTAACAGAGGAGCAGAGAAACCCTGTTAAACCCCCTCCGACCGCGACAGCAGGCCTTTTGAATGGTAATGCCATTCTCTCCTTAGCTACGGTGAAAAACACCACCTCACAATGCGCTGCTCATCTTCACCGCCGCGGTCCGCTCTGCAGGGGGTCTCACACACACACGCACACACACACACACACACACACACACGCACACACACACACACTCTCACAAAAGGATGCATGGGTTTCTTGCTGGAGGAGCAGCAGCAGCATGTCGACACAAACGAAGTGAGATGGATTGTAACCTGCTGCAGGTTTACAGGCCACACACACACACACACACACACACGCACATTGTCTTTCTCTCTCTCACACTCACACACACACACGCACATTGTCTTTCTCTCTCTCACACTCACACACACACACACACACACACACACACACACACACACACACACACACACGCACATTGTCTTTCTCTCTCTCACACTCACACACACACACACACGTAAAGACTGTGCTGCCCTTTGAGGGTTTAAAGCAGAGCGGTCCCCAGACACCACTCTGCTCCATGTGAGGGGCTTAAGGGGCCCCCGGGGGGGGGGGGGGGGACCCGTTAAAACCTGGTGGCTCTGTAGGTCACAGACCTGCTGCTGGCCGGGCAGCGATCACAGCGCTCCACTTAAACACACGCCTCCGAGAAGACGCTGAGAGAAAAAAAACACACAACACAACGCGGGAGGAGTTGAAGTCAACACTCGGTGAAGATAAGGTGCAGGAGGTCAGGAGGGAACGCTGATGGTTCTGGTTTGATACGCGATGAAAACGTGATGCGCATCTTTATCCAAATAGCACAAACAGCGTGACTGTGACAAACGATAAAAGAAGGGAGAGGTGTAGTTCTGTGGGTCTCTTACACAACGGCACGAAGGGGAGGAGAGCGATGTCAGGATGTAGCATTAGCCTGGCAAGCTAACAGTGACAAATGAAAGGAGATGATGTGACTCTGAGGGACTCGGTTTGGGTCTGAAAGAAGGAGAGGGAGAAGAAGAAGAAGAAGAGGAAGGAGGAGGAGGAGGAGATGGAGAGGAAGAAGAAGAGGAGAAGCAGAAGAAGAGGGAGGAGGAGAAGAAGAATAAGGTGACGGACAAGAAGTAGATGAAAACAAGAAGAAGAAGAAAAAGAGAGAGGAAGAAGAAGAAGAAGAGGAAGAGGAGGAGGAGGAGGAGATGGAGAGGAAGAAGAAGAGGAGAAGAGGAAGAAGAGGGAGGAGGAGAAGAAGAATACGGTGACGGACAAAAAGTAGGGGAAAAAGAAGAAGAAGAAGAAAAGAGAGAGGAAGAAGAAGAAGGAGAAGAAGATGGAGATGAAAGAGAAGAAGATGAAGAAAAAGAAGAAGTAGGAAAAGAAGATGAAGAAAGAGGAGTAGAAGGAGAAGAAGATGAAGATGAAAGAGACGAAGGAGAAGATGAAAAAGAGAAGAAGGAGAAGAAAGAGAAGGGGACGGAGAAGAAGAAGGAGATGAAAACGCCACAGTTTGAACACCATCTTTTCAACCGACCGTTAGCCGCAGCTCCAGCTTGTGTTACACGTAGCGGTTAGCTCGTGTGAATGGTTGGTATTGTCGATGTAAAGCGGGCAGAACAGAGTTAATTGGCCTCCTTTTTTCTGTCCACAGAGCGTGATACCTCTGACCCAGTAAGTGTCAGGTTGCTTTAAATCTTTACATTTCTCTCTTTCCTTTTTTTTTAATCCGGACTCCCCTTGAAGAGCTTTGTGTTGCTTCACAGAGGAACAGTTCAATAAGAAGATTTACATACAGTACACTCTTAAATGGGTCACTGGGTTACATTCCTATCCCCGTCCCGAGAAGAAAGACCACGTTATTTTGTATTTAAAAGCAGCTTAGCGCTCTCTATAAACACGGCAGATTGGAAAGGTAAACTGTTTAAAACGCTAGAATAACTTGCGGGATAAAACGCTGTCATGGGGGATTTGGCTGGCATGTTCGGCGAACGTGCAGGCGTGAAATAAATCGGTCGCTGCGAGTGATTTAAAGGGGGAGTGAAGGTGTGTGTGGAGGTGGATTCGCCGAGGAAGGCCACCCAGGTAGGAGAGGAGGGCGGCTGCCAGATACTGAGTGTGTGTGAGGCCTCCATGTGTCAAAAACATGAAATCATCTATAAATCATTTATCGCGCTGATGAGGAAGCCCGCCATTCCCATCATCTGGGAGCGCTTGTCTTGCCCGCACATGTGCGAGCCGTCCTGACGTGGACGCAAACACCCAAACATCCGCGATGCTTCCGGATCTCCAACGAATCAAATCCTTTTTCCTCTTCCCAGCACATCAAAGTGTGAGTATGTGTCCGCCACATGTGGCTCGGTTTTGAAACGTAAACGTACGTAAACATCCATCGGCCAAGACTTCCAGAGAGGAACCAGGAGTTTTGGCACACCGCTTCCCCCTCCTGACGACCTTGGTTTTCTTTAAGGTTTACGTCCATTTTAAACCCCAGAACTTATCAGATGTCTACAGGAGTCTCAACTTTACTTGGTTCACCTTCTAGCATCGAGACAAAGGAATACATCCCCAATTTCACGACTGTCAGCTGGTTTTCTGAACTACGAGGAGCCAACGGGACGACTTGAGAACCGTCGACGGACTGTTTCCATCCCAGGAATGGATTGTAGTCAGTGTGTACCATCCAAGTTGGCATCCTTGTTGAAGAAGCAAACCACAAGTGCTGTTTCTTAAAGTGCAACGAGACGGGAAATCACTCTGAACGCCTTAAAAAAGACGCGTTTCTCTTCTCTGGACTGAATATTTGACTGTAGTTGAATGTTATTGTGATAGTCGGCATGCCGATGGGGAAATGCGACGGGGGGGAGGTGTCCATGTGTGTTTGCATGTTTGTTCCTATATGCTCGGGACCCCCTCAGCATGAATGATGGGGGAAAGAGGTCACCAGCGGACATCACAGATCTGGGGCACAGCAAGAGAGGAAACATAAAAAAAAAGGGGGGATGTACGACGGAGTTCTTGTCCTCCGTGACGAGCTGATGCCAGTTTGACTTTGAGTTTTATTTTGTAGGTTTTTTCCTGACGTGTCATGTTTTGGATTGCACTTCCTGTCTTTGTGTTTTTCCTCCCAAACTTTTTTGATCTAGTCTCACCTGCCGCCTTTTAATCTTCCTGTTTTACCCCAAATCTTTGTCAGTTTGACGGCGTTCAAACATCTGTTCATAGTTCATCTGTCACCTGTATTTGCTGCCTTTTCTTTCCTGGTTTGTTCGATTTTTTGCTCTTGGATTATCACCAAATTGCCATTTTGATCTCTGGATTAAAGCTTTTGAAAGCTTTTTGTTTCTACCATTTTGGGCCCTTTTCCTGCTAAGTTGTGACACTATTTACAACAGTTCTCAGCTCACAGTTTGTTTTTCGACACCTCGTAGAAAAGAAGGGTTACATAAACGTGCTGCCGAGTCAGATACGGGTCCCCTCCCGTTTCATTTGGACACATTTTTGGAAAGCACGCCACTCTTTGCGTTGCGTCTAATTAACCACAGATGAAAATCATCCACCTGCGCGTTCACAGACCCTCGTAATTTCATCAGACGCCGTCGGATCTCTGCAAGGCAAAAAATCCGTCTCCAGTCACAGTCTGGCGGATCGCTCCAGGTTGGTGATTGGCAGGACGGTGTTTACCCTGGACCGCTCTATCATATCATTAAGAGTTTGGCTAGATGCGATGAATGTTGTTTAAACCCTTTACCGAGTCCTGTGCCACGTAAAAACACCTCCAATGAAACAGGCAGTAAATCAGCCGGATGACTCTCAAATATTCCCTCTTGCTGGCTCCGTCTCAAAACCGTCAGGCTTGTACTTGACACGTAAACTTTTCCAATCCGCGTATCCGAGTATTTCAGTGGGAGATAATTGCATGTCACGTGGGAGTTTTCGGCTCCGAGGCTGCTCGTACTTTCACAAAACACCGATAAGCGCCACCAGAAAAAACGCACGTAAACTCGGCCTTTCTCTCTCTCACACACACACACACACACACACACACACACATACACACATCGATGTTTTCTCACAGCTTTCCCTCGACAGAGTGCGAGAAGTGCCACCCACCCTAGACGACGCATCCCAAACACATCGTGGCTGCTCGCGTAAAATCGGTCGCCTTAACACGACGGCGATAAAATAATCATTCATATCTCCCTGAAGCTGCGAGAGAGACGAGACGAGCAGCTGATTCAGGGTTTATTTAACAGACTCACTGTGTTTAAACAGAAGCTCGAGGCTGATAAAGTGTTTTTTACATCTTGGCGAGAAAAGTCAAAGATCTTACTGTGATATGTCTTTTTATAATAAACACGGAGCCTCCTGCTGCCTTAAAGAGACAAACACAGATAAGAGTTTCACACACATCACTCAGACCTCTTTTATACACTGAAGAGTGTGTTGTGAGTCATTATCATTTATTTAAGGGTTGTCGCTTCTTAAACGTGAGGATTTTCTCTGCTTTGTGTCACTGAGGTGAATCTCATGGGGTGGTTTGGACTGAACAAGGACTTTGAAGGCATCACGGCCGGTTCTGGGACACTGACTCGAGGTGTGTGAGCGCCAAGTCAGGTTATCCCGTCAGGAATTTTGAAAATATGACCTCACGTTCGTCTATTTTTGCATCCGTAGAGGGTTGTTTGTCTGTTCAGAGCCACCGTACACGCCAACCTTTCTTGCAAGAAGCTGCTCTGGAGTTTTGTTTCCTGTTTTTTTACACGTGTGGTTCCCGAAGCACACCTGGAATATTTGGGATTATTCTGTACAAATTTGAGGGGCATAACACATTTGAAGATGATCCGAGAAATCACAATGAGCTAAAACACAAACGAAGGCGCCGGCGGTCAGTCCAACAATAACCGATGACGAAGAAGATCATCACGAGCAGCAGCCACGGACTGAGTAACACAAAATGGTCAAACTTTGAAGGGATGCACTTTTTGGTGGCCTAAAAAGATATTTTTATGATGCCACGGGATGCAAGACTCACAACTTGCCAACTGCAGATTGAAAACTTTCCTAAAACTTCCCTAGAACCAAGAAAACAGCACAAAGAGGACTCTCAGTTAAAGAAAGGGCTTTATTTCTGTCTTAAAGCATAAATCTTAGCACTAACAGTGAGTTTGAGGAGGTTTTCCATCGCCTGGATGTGAGTCGGGGGAGGATTCACGCTCATCCACCTGTGCTCCTGCACACAGCGACCTGTCGCGGCACGCCGACCGCCACAACTTTTTTTTCCGACACGTTCCTTAAATCGCACGTTTGTACAGTGGAGCTCTGCTGCGTGCGGGCCGTAAATCAATGCCGGCGTCAAATCCAGCAATAAAAAACATGGCGGGAAACATAACGGCTTTGGAACAATCCTCAGGGTTATGTTCGGAGGGAGACGTGAGAAAAGAAGGACCGTAAAGAGAGAGAGAGAGAGATAAGCAAAGGAGAGGGATCTTAATCTCTTGTTATCTACTTTGTGGCGCTGTAGGGCCTGTATAAACCTGCGGTGAACAGAAGGCGGGGGCCCGACGGAGTGAGGTGAATTGACAGGTACAAACCTCAGTGTGTGTGTGTGTGTGTGTGTGTGTGTGTGTGTGCATTATGCATTAAAGTGCGGCTAGCAGCTACAGAATGTACAGAAATTCCTGTCGAGGCCGGTCATCATGTATCAGGGGACTAATCCTCCTCGGAGGGCAGCCGCGGGGGCTCCTCATCACAAACCAGAGGTTTCTAGGAATCTGAGGAGGCGAGGAGGCGAGGAGGCGAGGGCAGAGGGAGGAAGGAGAGAGGAAGAGAAGGAGTTAAAGGTGCAATATGTGAGAATTGTAGTGCGGCTGGAAATCATATTAAAAAAAATGTGGGGAAACATATCAACGAATAACTGCTGCTAACGTTAACAAGTTAGCTGTGCAGCTATCATAATGTCCAAACTAACATTTCTTCATATTTTGTTGATGATTTGACTTTAATTTTTTCACTTGAATTCTTCATTTGAACCTTTCAAGGCTCATTTTCAGCGGTTTAAACATGATTTGCAGGTCAGCTAAATGTTTCTGGAGGAGAAAATAAAGGCAGGAAGTTAAATTTTGTCTATTTCAAACAGTTTATACACTTCTCTGATCAGCTTTGAGCTACCGTAATTGCCATAGTTGCGCGCACATGCAATTCTCATGGTTTTATATCCGCTTGTGTTTGTTCACCTGCCAAATCTTTGCAAAAATGAAATAAGAACTGTTATTTCTTCACATTCTGTTGATCATTTTTTTATGTTTTAAGGTAAAATTTGTACATTTTGCACCTTTAATCGACTCTCAAATTGTAATAAACCAGAAACATTCTTTAAATCTGTTGTCCCCTTTTCTGTCCAGTGCAAATAAAAAATGTTTTTATGTCAAACTATTTCACCTATAATATTTCTATTGGTAATAACAACAGAAAAAAGAAAAAGAAATGTCAGAGTGATAGCTTAAAATCTCATTTTTGTCCAAAACCAAAACATAATCAGTTTACGGTAACGTAAGCTGCGAGTTCCCACATTAAGGAGCTGGAAATATTCGATGTTTGGCATTTTTTCGGAGGGAGTTTGAGGAAAAGGCTGAGTGGGAGAAAGAAAAACAGAGAGAGAGAGGAGTGCCGTTGAACGGTGAAAGAGAGTGACAGAGGAATGGAGGAAGATGGATGAATAGTGTGAGGGACATTTGTTTACCAGCCTCCATCATCACTGCAGCTGCCTGTTTTGAACGTACAGTACTTCACCTCCTCCTCCACCTCCTCCTCTCGCCTCATTGGTCGACCCGGCCCGCCTCGCGCCAGGAATTCAACAACCCGAATCACCGATTGTCGTCCGTCAATCAGCGGTCGTTCAGACAATCACAGGTAAAGTTCAGCCTTCAATCACAATCTATCAATCCGGGCTCAGAGGGGAAAGATAGAAGGGGGGGGGGTTGTCGACTGCGCCCCAGAGGGGATTCTGGGTATTTAAACCAACACCCTGACTGACATGTGCAGCTCTGTATGGGGATCAGCGTGTCGTGTGGATTATCGCCTGACACATTCCTCCGAGCACAAACGGGGATGGAGGATCAGACGAGCTCTTTCTTTTCAGGAGATATGAGCGGACACGATAACTGATCCGAGAGCAGCGAGTCTTCAGTCGCACGTCACGTTATCTAAGAGACGAAAATCCAGTTATTGGCCCTTGAACGTCGGGCAACGCAATCATAGAGAAATATAGCTGATTGTTGGGTTTTATTCCCGACATGTTGGGGTGGTAATCATTCCGAAGACGGACCCAACCTGGGCTCTATCTTTCTTTCTAGTGAGAAAAAAACTGCCTTTAACAGGAAGAAACCTCAAGCAGAAACCGACTCAACGTTGGGCGGCCATCTTCCTTCGACCGAATCACCCCTAAAAAAGGCAACATGTTGCTGTCTTGAGAACAAAACCCACTGAGGGCTGATCTCGAGTTGCTAAAAGATGAAACATCGGTCTTCTTGTTGTGTCTGCGGGAACAACTCCTCAATTTTCCTTTCCCGTTTCGACCCCACACTCAAACAAAGGGTTGCACTTTCTCTGTCCCTTCTCGTTCACCACAAAGAGCCAACAACGGGTCGACTGTCAAACACACTTTCATCCCAAAGGGCAGAAGATGTTCAGGACTTCTTTTCTTCTTCTTCGTCTTGCTTTTTTTCTTTTTTTTCAATTCGCCAAGCATGTGAACTGCAGAAACCCTCCGGTGCTTTTCCAAACACACTGTAATGTAATCTCTACAGCTGGCCGAGGGGAGACAAGCTGAGACACAAACACGCCGTCCAAAAACACACACACTCACGCACACTCACACGCATGCACGCACGCCGTCCGCGGACTCTCAACCGCACGCTAAGTTCCTGTGGTCGCATGTCAAGTGTAGCAAGGGGATAAAAAACTGGGTCGAGAAACCAAATACTGAGTTTAAACCCAAACTTCCTTCGCTACATGTGGGTGACGGGAGGATGTAGAATGCGACAACAGCTTTGAAGACAATGAAAGCGAGGGGGTCGCGTGATGAACCGCGACGACGGGGTTCCTACGCGAGGCTGGAGGCGGGTTTTCTTCCACATGCGAGACGCTTCGGACGACTCTCTCGCGACTCAAGCGTTCAAAGTTCTATCAGAGACTGTAATCGAGCCATCTGCTCGGCCTCATTCTTTTTTTTTTTTGTATTCTTGTTTAAGTTTCTGTGTTTACGTCCGCCGCTGCCACCCACGACTTCGTTCGGCTCAGTTTATGTGAAATTATACGAGACAGAGGACATCAAAGCAGGCGTGACGACAAAAACAAAAAAAAAAAGTCAAGATAACACACAAAGAAGTGTCCGGAGGAAAACTGCTGCCAGACCTCGCACGTGTGTTAATTGGAACTCAAACACAAATTACCGGCCAGCTTTGAACGCATCGTTGATCTCTATCTTTGTCCATTGTGTTTATTAGCGTAGCATCCACACCTGCTTCTTCTGCAGCAATTACACAGATCCCAAACAAAGATGGTGCAAACTTCGATAACAGCTGGACTGAAGGATTTCCACCAAATTTTTGTCTTGAATGTATCAAGAGGCCTTTTTAAGAGCAAAGATGACAGTTTTTGACCAACACAGCAGATTAATTGACTTTTTTCTTCCAGTTTCAGCCTTCAACATTCAAAAAAACACACCAAAAAGTTCTCTCTCTCTCCCTGCAAACTACTGACCAGCCTTCATTGCATTGTTGAAGTCTATCTATCTGACAGGGTAAGGTGGGAGTTATTAGTGATATGGAAATGAAAAAAGGAATGACAACAAGCTCCATTTCCCACAAAGATACTGCACGGCTTCAAGTAGCCGCTGGACTCTGCGTCACACATTCTTCATTCAACTTCTACCATTAAAACATGTTACTTCTATCCTATCTAAGCCTTTATCGAGACTAAAGATGGTGGTTTAGACCCAAAAACAACATATCGATTCACATATTTTTCTTCTCAGCAGTCTAAAAAACACGGAAAAAATGTTTTCTTTCTTCTTGTTGACTGAACTTCAAAGCCGTCGTGATCGAGCAAATGGGGCATCCGAGCCAAACAAACATCTCCAGTGTGACAGTGATGACACTGACAGGAGTCGATCCACGAACATGGTGGTGGTGTGTGTTTTTATTGGCACGAGTGTGTGTGTGTGTGTGTGTGTGTGTGTGTGTGTGTGTGTGTGACATACCAACAGAGAGACACTGCACGGGCATGCTGCGCAGGCAATTATCAAATTAGACTCTCAGTCTATATTCACTTTAAGTCCTGGTGTATACATATGCTCAGTGTGTGTGTGTGTGTGTGTGTGTGTGTGTGTGTGTGTGTGTGTGTGTGTGTGTGTGTGCGTGTGTGTGTGTGTGCACGACACCCTTCACTGTCACGGCCCTTTGGCAACTCATTCACCATATTTCTATAGATCCCCTGAAGAGTTGATATAATGAATTCTATTCATCTGTCCATCTCTCTCTCGGCTCCCGCTCCACTTTGACTGATTTCAAAACACTTAGAAGCTCCTGAAAAGATCATTTCAAACAGAGACACGTCTGGTTATTAACTTTAACCTCCGGCTGGGTGATAATGGATGAAATCTGTAGCGGGATTCTTACATGATGATATGAACAATGTGGAGAGTCTAAATCCATCAAATCTGAGTTATTCATTGATTTACTTCACTGCCTTACACGTTGATAAACCTTCTTGTTGGCTCACGAGAACGTCACAATGACAAAACAGGTTCCTGCAACCCCTCGTCACACGCTGCATCTGCCATTTTACGACTTTGGAAACCGACACATTAACAAATAAACAGGGTTATATGCAGTGGCATTCTAGACCAGTTTTAATAGGGGGGCCAGGTCGGGGCCGGCTTTTTTGTTAGGGGGCACATACAACCCGGGAAAAAAAGATAAATCCCTCATTCAGACAAAGCAGTGTTTACAATTTCAACAATTGTGATTGGGTAGTAAACTGCTGAGACACTTTATTTCTGCCTTTCTCTTCAAAACAAAATCATTGCATGAAATCTGTCATTGTATTATTGATGCAGACTCCCTGTCAGGGGGGCCACAGGGGGGTCCAGACTCAGAGTTACAGGGGCACTGGCCCCTGTTGGCCCCCCCCTAGAACCGCCCCTGGTTATATGCATCATAATGAAGTTTCCTACCCTGATAATCACTGTGTTGACCCTTACATGATCGCCATCTTGCAACCAGGTGAAGGCAGAGAAAGCAAAATCCAGCGCAAAGGCCAAAGAACCATGTGAGGATGTCATGGTGAGTTCAAGTGCACTCTGAAATCTACACTCGAATTGCCACAACAGTTGATAAAAACATGATTTTTACACACAAGTCATTACTTTTTTCTTCTTTCAATACTTGAAAATCAGAAAACTCAACTATATTCTTGTACAACAGGCCTTAAAGTCCGTCTGGTGTCGTGGCTGGTGAGTCAAAAAGCTCTTTTCAGATACTGTATGATGTTTAAAACGGTTCCTTAGCTTTTAAACCAACTCCTGTGCCGCTGCAGTGATATCTCCAATCATTGCCGCAATTATTCGATCGTCACTAAGCTTTTCTCTTGACCCTCCGACCCGATGACCGCATTCAAAGGAAACGAAACACCGCCCTGGTCCTCGGTCGTGCAGTTTAACACCACCCTGCTATCACAACACACAGGGTGGGGTGGGGGGCACCAAAGTGACAGGTGCTGATAGGAGCGGGGGTGCAGATTACATAAATCCAATAAACACACACACACACACACACACAGTCGAAGAAGCACTATTTTAACGACGTGACGACCCCGCTCGCTGTAATTGCTGCTCTTGGTCTAAAATAACCGAGACGGAGTGATGGGAGAGAAGGAGTGTCGGATTCTCTGCTATCTGCTTGAGGCGTCCGCAGACACGGCGGAGGAGGGAGACGGGACTGAAACACGCTTTTAGAGTATATATTCATCTCAAACTTGTGGCCAAAGACTTCCGTATCTGTATTCCAAGCCGAGGTGTGTCTCTTAGCCCTCAGCTTGGCACCAGGAGCCGAGTCACGGGGGCTACATTCTGCCTGCATGACAAGATTATCAAAATATGTTTTAATGAGTTTGGGTCGCGGCCAGGAGGACGAGATGCTCCTCTGGGTTTTAGGTTTGCTGGTTTGTAGGAAGCAGAGAGTGAAACAGAAGCCTGGTGAGACTGTACAGCAGAGTGTGTGTGTGTGTGTGTGTGTGTGTGAGCGTCTGTTCAAGTCCTTAGAGAAGTGTCCGAGGTCTAAATACAGACAGGGGGTCAAGGGTCGAAGCAGAAGTGTCACCGCTCTGACTTTAACTGCTGGCTGGGTGTGTGTGAGAGGTAACAGAGTGTCAGAAGGAGGAAACGTGATCAATAACTATCATTTTACTATTAATCAATGAAGTTTTCAGCCTATAAAATATCAGAAAAATCACAACAAGAGACCTGTCTCCACCTCTACATCTTTACTGAGACCTGTCTCCACCTCCACATCTTTACAGAGACCTGTCTCCACCTCCACATCTTTACAGAGACCTGTCTCCACCTCTACATCTTTACTGAGACCTGTCTCCACCTCCACATCTTTACAGAGACCTGTCTCCACCTCTACATCTTTACAGAGACCTGTCTCCACCTCCACATCTTTACAGAGACCTGTCTCCACCTCCGCATCTTTACAGAGACCTGTCTCCACCTCAGCATTTTTACAGAGACCTGTCTCCACCTCCACATCTGTACAGAGACCTGTCTCCACCTCCACATCTGTACAGAGACCTGTCTCCACCTCCACATCTTTACAGAGACCTGTCTCCACCTCTACATCTTTACAGAGACCTGTCTCCACCTCCACATCTTTACAGAGACCTGTCTCCACCTCCACATCTGTACAGAGACCTGTCTCCACCTCTACATCTTTACAGAGACCTGTCTCCACCTCCACATCTGTACAGAGACCTGTCTCCACCTCCACATCTGTACAGAGACCTGTCTCCTCCTCTACATCTTTACAGAGACCTGTCTCCACCTCCACATCTTTACAGAGACCTGTCTCCACCTCCACATCTTTACAGAGACCTGTCTCCACCTCCGCATCTGTACAGAGACCTGTCTCCACCTCAGCATCTGTACAGAGACCTGTCTCCACCTCCACATCTGTACAGAGACCTGTCTCCACCTGGATGAACAGTGTTTCCCTGATGCTGAACTTTTAATCTGAAGATGCCCACCATATTATCTTCATCATCTTGTTTCTGCTGTTACGTAACCTCGCTAATTTCAGCAACATGATTTCAGTCAAGTGCATAAAGAGTCTTAAGTAAGTTTGATGCGAACTCTCTGACTCTTTAAGTGACCTAAACTTTTGAAAGGATCTGTTTAAGATACTGCACACGTGAAATAGCTGATCTGTCGCTGATTGAAGTGTTTTATTAACCTCATCTAAACTTCATTGGTGCTGCAGTAAACGACAAGATGACAAACAAGCTCGCACAGGTGAACTCTGTCACTCCTGTCAGGTGGAACGGCTGTTCGTGAGAAGCAGGACCTCCACCTCGCCTCACCCTTCTCCTGTTCGTCTGCCTCCTTCAGCTGCTCCCTCCCTTCTCCTCTAGCTCTAGTCTCCCTTCTCCTCTTTTTCATCTTTCCACTCCTTTCTCTGCTCTTCATCCTGTTTTTCTTCTCCTAACCTCTCTCCTCCTTATCATTCAATTCGTCCATCCATTTCATTGCCCTCCGTCCTCCTCTCCTCCTCCTCCTCCTCCTCCACACTGTGCTTCTCCTGAGGAATTCCTGTCTCGGGTCGTTTGCAGCCTTTGACTGCAGTTACAAGGATCTGTAAAAAGCAGCGTGTTTACCTCCCGAAAGAAAGGGTGAAATTCATTAAACATCTTTTGTTGACAGTAAAAAGGCGCGGCTACACTCGAGGGAGCGTACGCTGACAGTCACCAGGTTAGGACCCGACATGTGTGTGTGTATGTGTGTGTGTGTAACTGAGGAATCTGAACAGTGTGTGTTTGTGTGTGTGTGTGTGTGTGTGTGTTTGTAGTGTATAGGCCATGTCAATCTACAACTTCTCTGGTTAAACTGGGATGGATGAAGTGTAAGGAAAGCAAAGAAGGAGGACGCAGAAAACATAAGAATAAAGTGTAAGAGGTACGAAACTGGGAGAAAGAGATGCAGGAATTAGAAAGAAAGAGAAAGAGGAGGAGGAGGAGGAGGAGGAGGTGTAATGTTTACATCCTCCCTCTACCTGGACTCTCTCCCTCCCTCTTCCCTTTTGTCCTCCTCACATTCCTCCCATCACAGGTCGGCCACAGCTGTCAGTTGTACAGGAATGAAAACACCGGCCTCCTCCCCCATCAACACACCTCTGCTCTCATATATGAAGAGAGGTAACTATAGCCCTCACTGTGTGGGATATAAAAGGGATAAAGACAGAAAGGGTGGTGTTATCTGGGCTGTTGATAAAGTAGAAAATAAGACAATGTCGTCCAAAGCGATATCCAGTCAGGAGCTGATGAACAAATGCACAAATACTTAAGTTTAAATACCATTTTTTGGAGGCGGAAAAGAAGCGGCAGTAATGTAGCTGGGCGCTAAGATGAAAAGCTAATACTCAACCTATCCATCTTCAAGCTCTCTTTAGAGGACGATCAATGTGTCAGGTGGTTGATATTATCACATATATATCATATCGGTGGACGTGTTGGATATGAAAAAGTTTTTGGTAGTTTTTAGTTATTTCTAAAGTTTATTTGTAAGCTGTAACATTTTCTTTCACATGGTTGTGTGTTTGTGTATCCACATTTGAAGGATCGCGGCAAACAAATGTGTGATATCATCTGATATATTGATATCTATGGGAAGAAGATTAAGGACACTGAAAAAAAAAGAGTTCTGACTTTAAACTCAGAATCAGAAGTTTAAAAAGTCAGGATCCTGAGTAAAGCAGACAATATTCTGAGAAAGAAAGTCAGGATTAAGAGAAATAAAGTCAAGAATAAGAGTAATAAAGTCAGTATTCTGAGAAATAAAGTCAAGATTAAGAGTAATAAAGCTGGGATTAAGAGTAATAAAGTCAGTATTCTGAGAAATAAAGTCAAGATTAAGAGTAATAAAGCTGGGATTAAGAGTAATAAAGTCAGTATTCTGAGAAATATAGTCAGGATTAAGAGTAATAAAGTCAAGATTAAGAGAAATAAAGTCAAGATTAAGAGAAATAAAATCAAAATTAAGATTAATAAAGTCAAGATTCTGAGTCTCAAGTCAGAATTTCTGAAACTCTTCTCAATCTCAATCCGACCTTAATCAGTGATGTCACAGCCGTTCTGAACATACCGTATCAAACAGTATGTACGTCGATACGCATACATGTCACTGGAATGCCACATGACTGAACACGCCTCAGGATTGCCCCTTCTAGGTACAGATACATTTTAATTCAGTAGTTGGCATATTTACTGCGGCCATAAATAACCTGCCCCCAGAGCTAAAGAGGGGAGAAACGGGGCTGATGGAGATATTTGATGACATACGTCTGCATTCAAGATGATTTACAGGGTACACATTTTCATTCTGAGCGTGTTAAAGGCAAAAAAGCCATTCATCCCTTCATTTCTTGGGACAATATTATAAATATTGCATGTAAAAAAATGTCAAAATAGAGAAAAGAGAGACATTCTTGTTTAACGTCTTGTTAAAATCCTTCCATGCATTTGCTTAAATCTCGATATAATGGCTACTCTGTTATTCCAAGCCTGTCGTGAGCAACATGTAAGGTGAGTTTTGACAACATGAAAACAACTGGTTGCAGAGAAACGCCCTGTTCAAAGACTCCCGTCACCCTCCGACTGGCTTCAATCCAGCTTTATTTGTATACCTCTGTTTACACAGCGATCCGTCACCATATACTTAACGGCATTCCACAGACCTAAAGCTTCACAACAGTGCAAACCTCAGGTAAACTCGCGGCATATACAAAAAAACCTCCTCCACACCCTCCGCCTCCTCTCCATCCATCTTCATCTTCATCTCCTATCTGGTTTGTGTAATCGTTAAATGTCTCAGCGACCGTCGCAGTCTTTCCTGGAAAGCTCCCCGACTGTATAAATTGAAGACCGGACCACCAACGTCTGCCACTTCAAGCAAATCAGCTGCTGTGTCTGTGTTTATACACGTGCGACTGAATGGTTACGCACGTTTTTTTGTGTCTTTGTAGAAGGAAAATGCAGAAAACACACAAAAAAAGTCTATTTATGTGACTTCAAATGGTATTTTTTGTTAGATTAACAGTCCTAAACCCAAAGATAGTTGGTTTTTTGACACATAAATGAAATAAATGATCCAAATGTTCACGTTTAAGGAGCTGGAACTAGGAAACATTTGGCTTTTTGTGCTTATAAAACACTTCGATTATCAGACAGCTGCTGTTTAATTTTCTGCTGAGTGACTCATAAATATTGCAAGGCTCTGGTTTGATTTAGAGCCAAAAATAGTTTTTTTTGGTTGAATTCAGATCAAGAGTTTGATTTTTATCCACCTATTTCTGAAACTGAAAGTAAACACATCACAGAATTAAAAGGTTTTACAGTTGGTGAAGGTGTAAATGTTTCTGTATTAATATAAGGAGAAGAAGTGATGAAGACTTTTTTTTATATTCTAAACTTCTTCCTGTTACTATAAATGAGAAAATGTGTCTTCAATCATAAAGAACTAGAGGTTAATTAACAGAAACCTGAACAGGAAGAAGAAGCTGATAATCAGAGTAAACGTACAGCTGTTGGCTCATCGTGCTTTTATCGCTAAAAGTGAAATCTTAACACTTTGGGCCGGCTAAAAATAGCAGCCATTCACTCCCATTAATCCTCAGACCACTTACTGTGTGACACACACACACACACACACACACACACACACATCTGCTGAGCGATATGCTGTGGAAGTTGGCTGTTCGGTGCGAAAGGCTGGACATGAAAAGCCACAGCAATGTCACGGCAGCCTGTCAAGGAAGAGGACGACCGAGTGACAGAGAGACACTGACCAAGAATAGAGAGAGAGAGAGAGAGAGAGAGAAGGTGTGTGCTTCAGTGAACGTAGGCATGCCGCTGTATTTGTGTGTGTGTGTGTGTGTGTGTGCCGGACAGCTGGTGGGAATCTCTCAGACGTCAGCTCTGCTTGCTCACCTTGTGATCCGGCAGCAGGTTGCCACAGCAACCGTGTACATAGAGCCAATCGGAAGTGAAACGAGGGCTCTCGGTCGTCAAGGAGACAAGGGATGACACTTAAAATATAGGTAACTACGACACATTTAGGCAGTTATAAAGGTAGTATCGGAAATGTTATTGATATCTGTAATATGGGCTGATCAATACATCGGTGCGCTCACGCAACAAGCTTTGACTTTATTTGTGTTCTTGTTTTTCTGATTTCAACAGGTTTTTCTTGCAAAATACACGACTTTTGTTCCTCTTATTGAGCAAACAGTTCCCTTTTTGTTCGGACCTGTCCCCCAACACATGATACACACTGTCCATTTTTAGTCCTCACACACACACACACACACACACACACACACAAACACACACACACACACAGTGCCAAGAACCCATCAGGCAGGTATGCGGAACAGGCCTGAATCCAGGAGCCGCAGGTATTAAAACAAGAGAAGAAGAAGACAGTCAGACAGACGGTCAGACAGATGATACAGGAGCAGATAGGTTTTTGTCACACACACACACACACACACACACGCACACACACCTGTGCTCTGATCCGTTTAATCCACAGAGATATTTCTCATTTGTCTCAGTGAGTTACAGACGGGCCACTATGTAATTTCATGATGTGAGGCGGCTGCTGCGCCCTGTAAACACGACAGGAAGCTCTCAGAAGAAGTTATACACGTCGTCATTGGATACAGTAGGAAGCCGTGATACGTAACGTGACTAACACCTCTGAGTCTGATGGTTTAATCACTAACAAGAAGAATCTAACGACTGTGTGAAGAAAAAGCCTCGTCAGGAGTCAAACCTCCAAACCTGCAGCTCTCAGCAAACAGATCAATCAATTATTGATTTGAGGAAACTGTGTAACTCCTCATTAGTTAGATCTCTGGAGTAAAGCCAGCCAGAGTAACACTTTAACCCAGTCCAGTCTATTTCCTGAAAACACCAACAGAACTGAGACC
This sequence comes from Sparus aurata, assembly GCF_900880675.1. Lineage (NCBI taxonomy): Eukaryota > Metazoa > Chordata > Actinopteri > Spariformes > Sparidae > Sparus > Sparus aurata. The sequence goes on along the minus strand of NC_044196.1, from coordinate 13,250,398 downwards.
TACAGAGTCACAGGAGGGACATAACAAACACAAATGTGAAAGGTTGAGAAAATAAATAAAGCCAATTTATTATTTTATCAATGTCTCCCTATACTGCTACATTTCTGTTTGTTTTACTCTTTATTCTTCTATTAATTTCTTCTAATATTTCCACATTTCCAATGTTCTTATTTACTATTTCATATATTTATCCATAATATTCCCACATTTCTTAAACACACATATTCTTTTATTTGTCACCTTATATTTCCACATTTTCTTATCAACGTATTTGTATTTTTTTCTCCTCATATTTCCTTATTTTTTACATTTGTTTTTTAATATTTCATCCATTTTTCCTGATATTTTCTCAAGACTGTGGGAACATAAAGAGAAATAACTAAAATAATAAATAATTAACAAATAAGTTAATTGAAATAGAATAAATACATTTATACGACATGGAAATATGAACAGAAATAGATAAATAAATAATAAATCAAAGAACAGAGAACTTGGTGATGTCACTCCTATGACTCCATAACACCTCACTGATGAGTGATCAACAGGAACACCTCGACACGGATGATTACACACAAGTGCTGAACATTAACCTTCAAAGAAAGCAAAAGTAAAATCCAAAACTTTCAGCCCCTCCGGCAAACTTTCTGTCGACTGTATCGACATGATTCCTGTGTGCGAGGTCTGACGGCAGGACGATGGAAATGAAATATGACAAATGCTTTGATATCAACTAGAGAAAGAGAGAGAGAGCAGTGAGACGTGACAGCCGGGTGATAAAACATGATTTGTACAACTACAGAGGAGCTACAATAGACGTCAGGGGGAAATTTATGGGACCGTCGTATTTGAGATGAAGACATGTTGCAAAGAGGTGATGACTCATTTATCTTTTGACGGACTGATCTGGCTGTGATCCAGAGGTTAAACCACTGATTGAATCGTATCGTTATCAACCTCCGCTGATCCCAAAACAACCGTACAAAGATTTTTAACTCGTCTTCGCAGGCTGGATGAGCTCATCTCGGAGGATATCTGAAGGCAAACTCTCCTCTCCGACTCTGAGAAAACAACCTGACAGCCTCAAAGATTTACAGAGTCCTCTAAAAGCCTCTTTCTCTCTTCATCCCCCCCGGGGGGAGTCGATCTGCCTTCCTCCCACCCACGGGAGAGTCAGAAGGTCGAGGATGGGAGGCTCGGACTTGCTCCTGAACTGCATCTGCACTGCATTATGGGTGCCGGGGTGTTTAATAAACACGTACACAGAGAACGGCAGAGTTTACAGATGTAGAATGAGACAGTGTGTACACTTAACGGTCTGTATGTTTAAGAGACGGGAGGACGGGATGTAAATATCACAGATAGGAGAGGACGGACGAGACATAATTCAGGAAAAGCAGGAAAACATCTCCACATTTCAACCTATAAAACAGTGCAGTCATTATTGGACGACGCGCGCTTTAGCAAGACCGCAGCCGCTAGTTGCTGGTTCGGCACAGCGAGGCCACCCACTCTGGCAAATAACCCAGAAACATGACAAATCACGCCATCATGGAACCAGTGTTCGATGGAGGGAGGCAAAAGACTCAGTCGAGAGTCGTTTATCCGGAGGTTGCTGGTTTCGATTCGATGTCCTCGGGCAAGATACTGAACCCCAAACTGCTCCTGACGCGCTGGTCGGGTTCAAAACCAAATAAGAAAGAGCGAGGATGTCTTTCCCACTATCCTCGTCTCTTTGCACAGCACATCTGTAACTAACGACCTCCAGTCGAGGGCGAATCAATCCGTAGAGATGAGATCTGCTTTTCAAACAAGACCTCATCACTCTGAACCCGCAGTGAAAACAGGACAAGATGTGCAGATGATGGACGGCCTCTGCATTCAGCTCTGAGAGCCGTTTTAAAAAAAAAAAATGTTATTCTGTTTTGTTAAAGAAATGCGGGGACTTAGCCGAGCTTTACACAGCTGGCAGGCGTCACCGTTTCACACGCGGCGGGGAAGTCCTGCCTGGACACGCCGCCCGCTGTCAGCCCCCTCTCCACCGCAGGAAACCTCCACTCTGCTCCGAGGAAGGGGAGGGGGGTAGTTAGAAGAAGAGGAGGAAGAGCTGGGGGAGACATTTTGGATCAAACCACACTGGAATAATACAGAGCGACTGGGGTTAAGTGCCCCCGCTGGGGAGCCATTACAGCTCAGCCAATCGTCGCGGCGAGCTACAGAGGGCGGCGAGGATGACGGATAGACGCACATTCATGACACAGAAACAATATTATGCATCGCCGGGATAAGATCAGAGGCGGTTCCAGATGGAAGCCATTTTGGGGCTCCACCATGTTGAAATAACATAGGGCGACTGCTTGAGACGCTGCGTGGAGGGTCAAGTGCTTCACACATAAGAGAGGACGAGGTCAGGGTCAAGATAGCTGCTTGATCCCCCGCACAGTCGGAGGGAGTCGATCCCAGGGTCAAACACGATAACGCGCTAGTTCATTCTCCATCGTGGGAACATCTAGCAGAAATCCAGGAGTCTTTACCTGAATTAAAACTGGAAGATTTGAGGTATAGATTCAGTTTCGGGCCAGCAGGACCAACATCAGGGGAGCCGAGGGGTCTAAATTTCCCTCAAATATCAAGGAGTTGTGAAGCGCTCCGATGGGTTTTGTACAAAAGCCTCCACCTCTGCACGCCTCATTTACAAGCCCCGTTCATTCGCCAGCGTCACGCAACAGCAAAGCACATAAAACAGCACTGCGGGTCCGTGTTTGTTGTTTTGCCACGTCGAAAAATGCATCTCATAAACAATCTCGTTATCAGGCATGAGTTGCCAAATCTTCACCGTCCTTCAAGCGCGGCGTATTTGCAAACAGTAAGATGCAGGAGGAGCTCCAGTGGCCCCGTAGGCTCTGGCAGAGTTTATGTGTCTTTTTTATATCATCTATTGTTGTTTATGATTCATTTATTTAGTTTTTATTTGGTTTTGGATTCAGTTTCGTCACAGTTTGTTTCAGGGCTGGGTTTTTTTGGCTTGGAGTGTGATGGAGTAGATTGTAACAGGGTTATGTCATCAGGATACAGAAAAAAAAGGAAGAACTTCTGGTAAAGTTACAGAAAGAGAAGATGTAATTAGACTACAGGTACATTCAGTGGACAAGGGGATTACTAACAGGATTACAATTCTCAAATAAAGGCGGATCGAGTAGTCTGTTACCATGACAACACTTAACAAGACTCATATAACGTCACTTACAGAAGACGGGACTACGGACCATTGTTCTGTTTCGTCTTCTGTCTTGTACGTGACCCTGAAACTGACGTCGTGGTTGTGACGCCTAGTTTTACGTTGTAGTTGAGTTTTAGTCTGTGACACTGGCTCTTTGGGTTTATCAGCTCGCTCTGGGATCGTCCGATGCGTTGGACCATCCCAAAATCACATTTGATGAGTCTGGAATGAGGCTCAGAAATCATCTCTCTTACAAAAGAGGAGCTTGAACGACTTTGAATAACTTTGGCTTCTGGATCTGAAAAACTGTTCAAAAAAGAGGCAGAAATGCAGTTGTTGTTGACACGTTGGCCTCGCCCATCAATTACTCTAAAATGAAGTAAGATCTGAGATGAAAGTGTAGATGGAATTACATCATGGGGGAAACACAGCAGATTACACAAATAGATTTAAACAGGCAAATATCTGCTTTTATTTTCTTTGGCAGGGACAAAAAGCTCCATTTAACTCGGTTTCCTAATAACACTTCTCAAGAACTTCCCTCTGCACATGAGCCAATCGGTGATGCATCCACCTGCTCGGGTTAATTACCCATGAAGCATGGCATGTTAGAGCACCCACATGCCCGGGGAGTTCAGAGAAGGAAAAACATCCCTCTGCCTCGACTTTTCTCCTGAAAACTAACACAACACGCTGGGGAAAACAGAGGACACTCCCTGCCAACTGGCACCCCTCCTCCTCTCCCTCTCCTGGCCGACCTTTGACCTCATCTGTGGAGAGGTTCAGACAAGTGGAGGGACTGGAATGCTCCGACATGGGGTCAGTAAATGTGCAACTAAGGCTCCTCTGTGGCTCGCTGCTCCACGTTAACCTGCTTTATTAAAAAGGAGTCTCAGGACAGGCAGGTGTCCACGTGAGGATTCACTCCCTGTGATTTATTCTACGCTTCATATTGGCCACTGGGAGATGCTTTAAAGGTGATATCATCCAAAGTCAAAGTCTTTTTATGTCCAAATTCCTTCAGTAGCAGTGTCTCAAATCCATATTACATCCTGTTTCTACAGTAAATGGTGTAAAATACTGTGAATATCAACAGATTTGGGTTTCAACTAACGATTGTTTGCGCTGTCGATAAAGCTGCCGTTCACCTTCATGAGTTTTGGTGCATAAAGTTTAAATATTCACATCAAAAAGTTCAAAGTTCTTTGAACTTTTGCTGGTTTCGGCCTCTTAAATGCAAAATTTTGCATTCCTTCATCATTATTGACACCAAAACCAAAAAACTCTTCATTTGCTGTCATAAATGATGAAGGAAAGCATCAAAGTCTTGCATTTAAGAGGCCCAACCAGCAAATGTGTGATATTTTAGTTAAAAATGGACTTCAGGGTTGCCCAAAAAGGGGCAAGCAGCCCAACACTGACTCGTCATAAGGTCTGATTTGTCCAACAAGTTCACACCGAGTTAAACTGTTTGTTTGGATGTGAGCACATTCCTACCAAAACCCTGTTTTGAGTGTTTCCTTTCTGAGCAGTAATGGAGGGATTCTAACAAATGGAGGTAATTTTGCACTAAAAGGACTTTAACTTTGGGGAGTTAGCCACTTTATTTGATTCACTCCGACGGCTGAAGCCTCATATTAGCCGTGGATAAGCATTGGAATGTATTTTTGCTCTCTGGGAGGATTATGGATTTTGTCCCTCATCATCCTTTAAAGGGATCTCTTAATGGCTACCAAAGGGAGGATTACGTACAGCAGGCGAGATCTGACACCTCCTTGTTGTTTTAAGATGGACTTAATGAACCCGATCCTTTGGTATTAAGACACAGAAACCTGTTGAGGGAGTATTTCTCATTGTCAGTATCTCTTTCTTGGTTTCTTTGAGGCAAAACCGACTCTTTTAGTTGATCATTAACTCTCTGAGACCACCAACGCTGCATCCTCTTGTTCTTAAATCTCCCAAAAGACCATTAGCTGGCTAACGGATGTTAAACTTTCCCAAACTTAACATTTCCACTCAGTAACAAACATTCCATATTTCAAACTTTGGGACAGAGTCGGACAAACGAACAAGCGACAACCATCAGCCTGGAAGCCGAGATGTTCCTGAACCGAGAGCGATGATTTACATGAAGAACAGGAAGCAGGAATGTTGGCCATGTTGGATGGTCGCAGTGTTTCGAGGCGTAAACAATGACCTTCTGGTGTGAAAGAGCGTCATGGGAAAGTCTGTTAAGGAGAAGGAAGACAGAGCTCTGGTTTAATTTGGTCGTAAACATGCCGGCTGAGTTATGGGGAAGAGGCCCGGGGTCCATTTTGCTTTCTTTTTGTGTTGTTTCTATAGACGAGGTTATGGTGTTGAAGGAATGAGGGGGCAGGAAACAGCATCTGTGGCATTATTTTGCTATTTTACGTCCAATGTCTTGGGACTCCTTCCACCTGTCTGTTCAACTCGTCCTCAATCATTTTCCCGAACAACATCTTGTCAAGTTTTTGGAGGCCAATTAGGAAAAGCACCTTGACACTGCACATGGAGGTCACCGGGAGTTTTACCTTCAAGGCAAAATTCAGTCAAACTTTGAGCCCTTGTCTTGTGATTGGGCACATTAAAAGAGAACAAGGTGTTTTGCGTGAGGCTTGTCTCCAGGCAGAAAATGCTCACCCATTGCATCCAAAGCTGTTCCCTCTTGTTTATGAGAGGCAGCTGCTGACTACAATCATTTTCCTGATGATCTGACACAATCCTTTTTGAGCCCTGAGCATTTTCAAGAGTTATCACGCCTTAAATTCTTCCCCCCCAAGACTCATTATTGTCATCGTCAACCGATGCTATCTCTAGACTCCGAAGCTAAAGGTCAGTCCATTACGGATTCTGAAAGATGGATGAGGGGTCAGGCTTCCTTCAGGTGCAATCCCTCTTATCAGCAACAAGTCTCGGCCTCACTTTTACCTCTTCGTCCTGAGGTCATCCACGGTCGCTTGGACCATTTGAAGGAATCATTAACCTGCCTTAGTTTCACTTTTTCCATTTATTTTTGCTCTAACCTTGCTGGAGATCGAGTCTGGACAAGAGCTCCCCCGTCTTTAAGAGTTTAACTTCAACCGAAGACCATTTGACAATGTTACCTCATCATCTTGAGGTCACTTGGACCATTTAAAGGGGTCATTACTTCGCCTTAGTTTCACTTTTTCCATGTATTTTTGCTCTGACCTTTCTTTGTGCACGGCAAGAGATCAAGTCTGGACAAGAACTCAAACAGTCCCTCTAATCAGCGACATCTCCCGGCCTCACTTTTACCTCTTCATCCTGAGGTCACTTGGACCATCTGAAGCGGTCATTACCTCGCGTTAGTTTCACTTTTTCATTTATTTTTGCTTCAGTCCACGGCTGGAAATCAAGTCTGGACAAGAACTCCCCCCTCTTAAGAGTTTAACTTCAACCGAAACCCAAATTTTAACCTTAGTTATACGGGTTTGCATCTTTCCTTTCCTACCAGACACACCAGAAATGATCAAGAACCGACCAGAAAAGTGTAGAAAAAAGTATTGAGGCCACAATTTACATCAGTTTCTCTTTCTAATTTGATGCGGATGATATGACGTCGGTATGGCGTTTCAACAGAGACAGATGGTAAAGTTCTTTCAAGCCGATGCAACTGCAGTTACTTTAGTCTCCCTTGAACAATGTTGGCGTTGAGTTTGACTGTATACAGATGGAAAAGACTTCCAATATGCATCATAGCATCGCGAAAAAGGAGAGTAAAGGGGCAAGAATTAGCATGTCCACCCAGGTGTCAAGTTTATATCGATGTCTTGTCTTTCGTCTGGTTTGAAATGAGTACAAGTGAATTGTACTCTGACACTAAACAGACTGACAGCAGTGAATCACAGTGTTTAAATAAATGACGGTGTTTTTGAAAGAATGCTGGGTAATTCTGGTCTTCTGTTTACAAAATAAAAGCCTCAGCAACAGCCAGAAACTGTCACTTTCAAACAAAAGCAGTCAAAGCCTCGACAGCTCGCTGTCGGGAGTCGTGTACGTTTGGATGCAACAAGATTTACCGCCAACCTATCCGTCGAGTCAACAGGTGAATCCGCGGTCACTTCCTGCGGTCGCGCTCTGACGGACCCTGAGGTAACTCAACTGTGAGCCCAATCCGTCATCTGCCCTCTTATCGGCTACGACCCAAAGACAACACACTTCCAGCTCAATAAACAGATAAAACTGTGACCTCTGCCGCGGTCAGCGCAGGTCACCTTTATGACATGCTGCGTGCACAATCCCAAAAAAATCCTGAAATGCGTGTGAGCGCTTGTCAACGAATTCCTGAAGGTGATGCGCAACGTTAAGTAATTGAAGTCCTTCTTTTTAACAGTGACCCTTGTGCACCGTTTGTTAGAAAACCACACAGCCTACCTGCTGGCGCTCGCTCACCTCCGACCTCCAGCTCTCACTTTGACCCCTCACAGCTTTTCTCCCTGACCCCGGGGATTAGGTTCCCACACGGATGGATTTATGGGTATTGTAGTTGTTTAAATATGGGGGATCTTTTTTTTTCACAGCTGCAGGGGGAGAATTCACCTGTGAAACCATCTGCTGGAGGACGCATGTGGAGGAGTGAAAACGAGGAGAAAGGCAGAGGGAAAGGAGACGCTGAGGAATGTCTGCAAGGTTCTCGGTTATCCACGTTATTGGATATGAAGTCATGAGGCTAAAAAACAGCTGCGGTGCGTCGTTTCCGACATGCTTTCTGTGGCTCTTTTAAGACAAAACATCTTCAAGACTAAACACAAGATGAGCTGCGGCCTCTGATTCATCTTCCAGACGGATTCTGACGCTTCAAGCAGCACTTATCTTTTGTAAGATTACACCTGTCCTCTCAGTTTAAATCACCGGCTTCACAAGAATCCAATCCTGAGACGTGTTCGTCTCCTGTCCTTTTGCTAACCTTTATATTAAAGCCATCACGGAACGACATGGTTTACATGTCCAACATTAAATGTGAGGATATCTGCAGTAGATATTAGTCTCCCCACAGATAGTGGAAGACCTAAATAACATAAACACTGATAGAAATGTTTATATAAATGAGATGAACACTGGCTCAATAAAACAAACATCTCTCAGATTCATTTCTCAGATTAAAGACTGAAATGTTTAGTAACTTTTGAACCACTACTCCTACTCATATGCTGAAAAACTCACGTAAAGTAAAGCATCTTAGCTTTTTCAGTGGCCTCTCACATGTCTTGTTTGGGCATTCAGGGCCTCCGTACCGGACGAGATTACGCCATCATGTTTCTGCAGCATTGATTCATCAAGGAAAACCCCCCAAGATCATATCTTTGAATAAAAAGACTAAACTTACTGAGGGTCTGTCTGAGTTAACAGTACAAACAAAGGAAATGCAAAATGTGGACTTTTAATGACTCAGAGTGAAAATGACTAATCGTGACTTAGATGATTCTAGAGGGTTTGAGGGTTTTTAAGTAATTGATCAGTTAATCGTTTGGTCTATAAATTGTGTGAAAATGGTGAAAATCCCAACATGATGGTCTCTCGTGGCTAGTTTTGGATGAAAAACAGTCAAAAAAACACACATTAATTCCTGTTAAATGTTCACATTCAAGGTACTTTGCTTAAGTATTTCCATTTTAAGCGCCTCCTTCGCCTGACAGCTTCAGTTACTTTTCAGATTACAATTTCCACGTCCTTCCTCCGATAAAGCCCATAAATACCTCCAAGTTTGGTGATGTTAAAGATGAGTAAACTAGTTAAAACTCTCTGGGATTAGCTGGAAATTGCATCCAGATATCAGTTTCTACAGATATGTGGTTTTGACATGACAGCGACTCTACAAAAATACAACGATCTTACAGAATATGATGATTTTGCTGCAGATTAAGCGAGCCAGCGGTTTATAAAGTCCTTAAAATGAGCTTAAAATGCAACTTAAACATTCAAACCACTGTTACTCTTGATAGTTGCCGAGAATACTTTTACTTTATTAGAAAAAAATCGATGAGGTCACTGAGTTCGGATGAGATGTAAAGGAGGAGGGTGGGGGTGAAAGAGGAGGGGGAAGGTAAAGGTGAGGAAAGGAAAGAAGAGGTGCAGACAGGTGTGTGACCTCTCCAAGGAGCTGGAGGGCAGCGGGGGGGCGAGGAGGAGGAGGAGGAGGAGGTGGAGGGGGCTAGTAGCTACGGCGATGACATGGAATGTTCATGTCGCCCCTGGCAACGGTTCATTAGCTATCAGCACTCACAGGCTGATGGGTCCTCGGCCCGGACCTGTTCCTCCCAAAACCGCCTGTCACGGATTCCACCGGCCTAAATGTCACAAGGAATACCAGAGCGGAGCTGACGTAAATACATGTACTCGAGTACTTCACTTAAGTACAGTTACTTCAAGTCGAGGTACTACTGAACTCTACTTGAATATTCCCATTTTCTTCTTCGTTATACTTCCTCTTCACTACATTTTGGCGGAAACATCGAACGTTTTACTTCACTGCGTTCATTTGAGAGCGTTAGTTACTAGTTACCTTGCAGATTACATGTTGCATCAATAAGTATATTTAATATTAGATACTACAAGTCAAGTTAAACAGGTATTTTTTACTGTAACTCAAGTAAGCCATGACTTCTGGGCACTGTGGTGTGCATCATTTACATTTAAATATGATACAAAGTCACATTTTAACATAACATCTTTACTTTTAGTCAAGTATTTGTTGCACTTTTCACACCACTGGATCTGAGTTTATAAATATGTTGCACCTGGAGGTAAATCAAATGTTAGTTTAGAGTTATTTAAAGGTTAACAAACAATAAAAAATGCTTTATAATCCATTTATCGAGCAATTAAAGATGTAACTGATGTTTAAAATACGTTTTTAAATGTTAATAAAACAGTTAACCGTTAAAAACTTGTCACTGAAGTTGTAATCAATCATAAATAATGTTTGTTAAGATCAAAGTGTTGCTAACATAACTACGTAAGGCCTGAATGTGTTTGTCTCACCGATTTCAAGGAGACAAAAGCAGCAACTGAGGATCATTTTCATAAAAACTGTCAAAAAAAGCTGAAGAAGACGTCATCAGATGTCTTATTTTGTCCGAGCAACAGTCCCACACTAAAAAACTTTAATATACTTTGATATAAGATGAAGCAAAGCAGCAAATTCTCCCATTTTAGAAGCTGGAACTGTCAAATATTTGACTAATAAATCAACTCTTGTGGTTCTTCTCTCTCGATAAAGGTAAAGACAGTTGGGAGACGTGGTCGGAAGGTCGGCGCGGCCGCGAGGAGACCTTCCTCTGATGCAGATATTGTTTTGGAATATGCTCGTAATAAGCTTACACTGTGTACAAAACACCGCACGTACCTCCTCGTGCCGCCACACCGGCTGAGGTGAAATGTATGTGGAGGCTATCGCTGCCCGGTGACGTCACTGTGTAAAGAGTGTGAGGCGTGACGGAGACAAAAGGAGCGGAGGTCTGAAAGTTTGGCAATCAGAGCTGGCGGATGTTCCAATCAGTGTGTTTTGTGTGCTGTTAAATGTCAAATGAATCCATCATTGTCTGTAACTTCGTGCTCCTGCAGGCCCTGAAGTCACCGAAACGCTCCGGCAGTCAGATCTTTGTATCAGCTCATCTCGTAGCCTGCAGAAAGAACCGACGACACCACCAGCACCACCTTCTCCCTCAGTGTGTTCAGGCCAGCAGGTTCCAATTCTTTAGGTTACGTATGTGTGTGTGTGTGTGTGTGTGTGTGTGTGTCCTTTTTTTTAGCCTTCGAGCCGTGAATCTCTGAGCAATGTCAAACAGCCAATAAGATCAGAAAGATTTGCGATGCACTCCGTCAAGAGATAATGGAAGACGTGACAGATGTAGCAAGAGGCGCCGGAGGAGGTATGTAACATTATAACGCATACAATTAAGGTTTTGTCGTCTTTTTTGCAGCGACTTAACATTTAAGTACAATTAAGCAAATGTCAGAGAAGCTGCTGGATGTCGCAGAAACAAGATGCTGACAAGATAAACGCTGTCATAAGGGCGATAACTGTCTTTTCTATTAGCTAATAAAGCCTCTGTTTTCTCTCTGCGCTCACACTGACTCAATTCATCCTCTCTAACACACAATTTTAACAAACTAAAAGTGTGTGTGTGGTTGCAACAGTGTGATATTTTCATGTTATGACCCCTAAATGAAATGAAAAATGATACGAACTTGAAAATATATGTCAGGAGTCCGTTTTTATACCCTGCCACAGCTTAAAAATGATATATCGCCACAATTTTGCACCTTTTCAACCATCATTTTACTTACAAACTAACTTTTGGGGACATCAGCTTGAAGCAGTGTCGGCCTCCTCGTCGCTTTGTGATAAATATCTGAATAACAGCTGAATAATTTAGTCAAATCAATGAAAATGTTTCCACCTTTTTCTCATTAGAGCTTATTTAAATGTAAGTATTGTCAGTGTTTTTCTCCTTGATGTCATTTTGATTGAATATCATGAGGTTGTGGACTGTTCTAGGACAAAACGACCATCTAAAGTTCATCAATTAATCAATGAACAGAGTATCTAATCACAGCTTTAAACCAAAAGGCTTGAAATGATTCATGCTGCATCTTGTTTGCCATCATCTAACGGCTGTCGTGACGGTAAATCTTTAACTTGAGTCATCTCCTCAAGGTAAATATTGTCGCTTGCACACCGCACGGACAGAATTCAGTCCATAAACCAGAGTCAGTATCCAAAATGTTGCTTCTTTCAGCAGCTCCTGTGCTGACGATTACTTCACCGACCTCCTCAGCAGCATGTTTGAGTGATTTCTTCACACACACACACTCACCAGCACGCTGACCATTCACAGACATAATGAAACCTCACCCCCTTTTTTTTCCACTTGGCCCACAGTCGAAGCTGCTCTCCAGCCAGCTTTGCGACCGAGCCAGCGGAGGGCTATTTTAAGAACGAGAGAGGAGGCCAAATAAATAAGAGGGGACAACTGCACTCTGTTGACAAACACACCGAAGCAGGGCGGCTCGAAGGAGAAGGAGGCGACTGACGGGACGGCACGAGAGTCTTCCAGTGAGGGCGAGATGTTCGAAATCAACATGATAAGAGGAGGATTGAATCGGCCGTGTTTTCTTGGTTGGCACAATGATCATCTGTCCCCCCTCATTAGTGGCCATTTGGGGCCACGGTGGGCAACAGGGAACTCAGCCAGAGGACTAGCTGAGGCCCTTTCGCTCCGTAATGAATGGGAGTTAAAGCTAAGAGCACGAGGCTCAGGGTGAAGCTGAAGGGAACGGTGCCAGGTAGTGCTAAGCTGCGAGGCACTTCAGTCGGGGCGCTACAATGAGCACTATGCTGGATAACCTCCATTAACTGCTTAAATGGATGTTTTCAGGGCTGTGAAGCTACACAGAGCGAGTGTGTGAAGCCTTAAAACACATCGGTGTTCAAAGGTTCAATTACCGATGTAAAGCCGCCGTCTGTGTGGAGCGTTTTGGTCAACATGGACATTTTTATCTTGTTTTATCTGCGTTATTTTGACCACAAAAAATACATTTCATCATCAAGATTTCAGCTGTGAAATCTGAGACATGTGTTGTGTGTCTCAAAACCTACGGATATGGCGGGAGATTTTTATAGAGGGTTGGTGCTGTTACAGCCAAGCAAGACACCACTGTTCAAGGCTTCGTTTCAAGATCTGTAAGCATGAAACCGCTGGATATTTTTAACAAGGAATCAAGACATTTTCAGCCGTGTTTTCCAGCAACAAGACAGGATATTTTTGACTAGCTATGTCAGGACATTTCTTGCCATATTAGTGGAAACAAAACTGGATATTTTCAGCAAGACATCCAGGAATTTCTAGCCCTATTTGTGTTGACGAATTAAGATATTTTTGACCAGATGTCAGGAGATTGGCAGCTATACTTGTGGCAGTAAAACTGTATATTCACGACGAGATGTCTTATATTCCAGCCATGAATAGGGTATTTTTGACGAGATGTCTGGATATTTCCCAGCTGTGTTTGTAGCAATAAAACAGGAAGATTTTGATAGGATATCGGGGAAAACTTCTAACCATATTCCTGGACATTTTTGACAGTCATGTTTATGCGTTCTATAAAGCACTTTTAATTGCCTCTGTGTTTCAAAGCTTCATAATAAACCCCCCATGCCTTAGGATATCAAGCAAAGACGTAAACACTGAAGTAAAGTGGAGTCGACTGTGATTTAAAAGGGACCTGACAACAAGAGCTCTTTGTTAGACGTGACGTGAGCGCTACACCTGCCAAAAATTGTCTTGCGCTCGCCAGGTATGAGGCCTGAGTGAGCGCTGGAGAAACTGGGCCGCTGGGTTGCGTGTGAGGAGGGAGTCCCGCCTGCAGCAGCGGGTCAAGGCTGCTTAATGGGCGGCTGCCAGAGGACGGGGTGACCCAGCCACTGAAAATACCCCCTCCAAGGCCTTTAAAAATGGGAGCCACTACTCCCTCGTAAACAAGATTCTGTATCGCTCTAGGAGTTCCTCTCATGAATACCTGAAAATTCACACATCGCATATAAAAGTTGTACACCGATAATGACTTGTTAAGACACAATCACAGCTTTTAGAGTCGGGATATTAAAAGTAAAGACTGACAGCTGCTCATCAGCCCCGTCACCGGTGATGAATAGTCGCCCGGTGGGGGTTCAACTGCAGGGCGTGGGTGAGAGCTTCGCACTCGGCTACAAAGCACAGTAAATTACACCTGACTGATGTGGTATTTTCCCCCTCTGGATAGGCCCAGGAGACAAATTGGGAAGCCTCCTTGATTTATGACCCTTCGCATGACAATGATGATTGACAAAGGTTACTTAGTGGGTACAAGTGAAGAGAAAAAGCCGCTTCTTTAGCCCGACCGCCCTGAAACGGCCATAAAACTCGCAGATAACCATCAGTTCTGCAATATATAGTATGCAAATTGCTAAAAAGTCTCCACTAAACATGAAAACAACAATAACTGACACAAAAACTTGAAAAAGCCATAAAAAGAGAACTCGAATGTCCATTTTTTTGCAAGCGACAACATACTTGGTGATCAGACAAGACGTCAGCTCTGAAAAACATGTTTCAAGGCTTTAAATCAACAAGTTATTGCCTTCATACATGTGTCTGCTTATACAGCAATAAGCTGGGGCACTTCCACAGCCAGCGGCTGTGTTTTCCTCAGAGCGGTGGCATCATTAACTTTGGCAGCCGCTCCAGCGAAGTTATGACAAAAGGGGGAAGCGAGACAAACACAGACAAGCTGGCATCACGGGCAAAACATCCAATAAAAGTGGGAACGCGATGCACCGACGTTCTGTGATCCTAAGAACCTCAGAGAGGAGAGGAGAGGAAGGAATGGAAGGAGGTATGGTTGAGGTAGATACCTGGCTGCCCGGATTACCTGGCTGGCACAGAGGAGGGAGCGAAGGATGAGTGTGAGACAAAGAGGTGGAAAAACAGAGCGGAGGTATCCGTAATTACAGGGACAGGCAGAGACAGAGTGAGGTGGTAATAACTGACACATCTGATGTGCCAATGATAGTGTTTCCTATCACAGTGGGACATTAGTGGGCTGAGGCCGGGGCTTACCTCACCATGGATACTGTAACAAGGTGGGCAGGGAGGGGAATGTGTCCTGATACCAACCATGACAAAGTGAAGGGAAAGTTTGGCAAATAAGAACATTTTGTTTCTGGAGAAATGGATACACAATACATAGAACACACATTGATGGTTAAGTTGCATTGTGGGTAATGTAGGCACCAAGTTTTGACTATTGGTGCTTTCCATTTGAACTTGGAAGTTCCCAGTTGGCAATTTCAATGGGAACGACCCCAACAACAACATCTATCTCTGGACATGTTGCTTTGCAATTTGTATGCACAATGCTTTGTTATCAACTGGTATTGCTAACAATGGCTAATGATGGCTAACCTGGAACGTGGTCAACTCGGGGTAGGACATCATTCCCAGCTCCAACTTTTGACTTCCAAGATAAATGGAAAGCACTATTAGTTCCATTGCATGTCCTATGTCAATTGTGAGTCACTACAAGGCTATGCTAGCATGTTAAATCGATGGAGAACACTTTAAAATAGCCCAAGATGACGTCCTAAAATGTCAAAATTTGTCGACAGCCCAGAATTATTCAGTGTACAACTGCAAAACTGCCAAAAAAAGTTATATGATGCTAACTAACTAAGTCATTCCTGGTCTGTTAGCATGGTTAGCATGCACAGATGATTTAATCCTTTTTTAAGCTTTAACGATTTAACCAACGGTAGAAAAGAGAAGGGGAACACTACCCAATGCTTTTTCACCCTCCTAACGAGTTCCAGCTAACGCTGCAGTGCTAAAGGCAAAGTTAAACAGGATATTAGCGCTGTGCACACATTTGTTTTGGTTTGGTTTACATTAGCTGCTGGCCACATTTATCAGGCTGCTATGAAATGGGCAAATATGTGCACCTGCACCTTTATTACCCACAACAATGACATTAATGAGGACTAAAGTATGTTATTACAGTCTCGATTTAAGAGCATTAATGGTAATTAGAAAGCCACTCAAACACACACACATAGCTACACACACCTCGTCCCTACAGGGGCGGCTGTTCAGACCACCACCACCACAGTAAACTGACAAACAAAAGAAGAAGTGTTCCCTCTGCACAGGCATGCATATGATAATTGCAGTGAGGAGGAAAAAATGTTTGACTTAAAGGGCTGATGTTGGTGGCTAATGCCAAAGTAATGATGTTGCAGGGGAAAAAGTGCAGCATCAAAGCAAAGCGGGAATTGAACCTGTCAAGCTTCCTGACTTCAAAACAAACTTAAAAGTGCCAGAGGGGGTTAAGTTTCCATGCTTTCATTGATGATAAGAGGTTCAGGGCCAGGTTTATGAAACTTGGATAGAAGAAAAATGTAGTACAGATAGATTTGTCTTCACATATTAAGTTTGTTATGTTGCTTATTTACACATTTAACAGATTTGGATTTGTCTCCTTTTAGCTCTGTTTTTGGTCTCCACCACCTCCTTAGAGAAATGTCTAGCTCTTTAGCTGCTAACTGCTTCACTTCACAGTTGTTTGGTTCCTTGTTTTGTTGGTTGGTTGGTTGATTAGTTGGTCATTGTTGGTTGGCTGGTTGGTTGATTGTTCAGCAGATCAACAGAAAACTATTGGATGGATTTCTACAAAACTTGGAGGGAGGATGCGTCTCAGCCTAGAAAAGACCCCATCAACTTTTAGTAAAGATCTATTAAATATACCTGTTAAGATGGCTAATGCATTTATGAATGAGTCCTGCTGGGTTTTGGCAGAGGTTTGCGCTCTGCTAAGTGCCATTTTAGTTCTCAACGGGACTCCTCTCATATTAAACATAGCCATTTAATCCATTGTTGCTACATAAATATTGATTAAGGCCGCTTCAAGTCGCCAAATGTGAGGGACCTGAGGGAGCAGAATGCAAAATGGGTCAATATTGGGGAGTTACATGGAAAAGTAAAGAAAGGAGCAACGCGTGGGGAGGTTGAAAAGGAACAAGATCAACAAAAAGGAAGCAAGAAAAGGGAGAATGAAAGACACACAGAGGAGAAAAAAACCCAACAAATGGGGAGAAGTAGATTGGAGGTCTAATCCTTCAGAAGTGCAAACAGCCCTGAGGGGAGCGATGGCATTAAGGAGAAGGGACCGGGCACGTCGAACAAGCCGAGACAGCACTCCCACCGAGCATCCAGCCAGCCAAACACTGCCCCACCTCAGCTCCTCTCTGACAGGCCTAAAGACCTTCACAAACACACCCCCGGGGCCTGCAGACAGATAGAATAACCCCCCTTTTCTTTCCCTCCCTCGCTCTATCGGTGCTGTTTTTCCCTCGTCCGCCTTTCATGAGAAGCAGCAAAAGCAAAAGACAAAGTGCGATAAACAGATCTGGAGAGAGCGGGCGGTGGAATGTTAAGCTGTCGCCGCGACCGCAAGCCCCCTGCTGCCTTTGTGCTCGGGCGACCTCTGACCTCGGGAGTTCACCGCGACCAATCGGGGGACAAACTGACAGCGTGTGCTTCGCCAAAAGAGAAGGAGGAGGCAGTCTGATATGTGAGAGTGGATGTGCCAAGGCACGGCAGATGGAGGGGGATGATGCGGTGGCATGAAACTGTTTCCTAAACTTGATTGTTTGGCGAAAAGCTCCGGTTTGTAGCGGCGCCCGACAGCTGCCAAGACTCCCATTAATCCCAGTCACAGGCCCGTAGAAGATCTTCAGCGCGATATCAAGAACACAAATTACCTATTGACAGGACAGCCAAGTTAATTCATCGGATGTTTATTCACCCTCATCGAGTGTTCCACTCAACCTGCTGCACATCGTCTCCAGAGATGTTTCAACAGCGATGGCTACACGGCCTTTTAACTGTAACCACGCAGGTGACTTGAAGGCCGGAGGCAGGAGTATGTCACGGAGGCTTTTTCGGGAAGGATTGCCCAACGCAAACACTGTTACCAAGCCAAAAGCTGAACACACAGATGAAGAGGAGGGAGAGGTAGAGCAGAAGGCAGCGTCTGTCAACAGATAGTTCAACATATCTCGTTCGGCTCTGTTGCTTTTGGACGCTTTAACACGTTTCTTTTTGGACTTAAGCATAACAGAGATTGCGTTACATTCCTCGTTATCGAGCTGCCCCTTGCAAGGTTTTGGATATCCCAAATAAATCTGATCTGTGGATGACTCTTGGTCTCAGGGTGGGAGGATGGCCAAGAGAGGAGGACAATAAACTGATTGATTTGATTAAATGTTCAGGTCGCCTGCAAGGCAAAAATGTCCAACAAACATTGGTTCCAGCCTCTCAAATGTTAGGACTTGCTCCATTTTGTATAATTTTCAAGTAATATCTTTCATTGTTGGACTGTTGGTCCGACAAAACAAGAACTTTAAAGTAACTAAAATGTCAGTGTTTCCTGTTGACAGGCACTTTTCAGTACATCCTGACATTTTCGAGTATTTAGTTTAAGACAAAATGGTCTAAGATGTACGGAAGCCCATTTCTGCCAGTTAAAGACATGGACAATGATGAACACTACTGTTTAAATCCAATGGTATGAGATAAAAAGTCCAAATGCTGCAGAGAAAAGTCATAATTTAGAGTTCATAGTTAAAATTATGAGACGAATGTGGACTTTTTTTATGTCGTAATCATGATCTCACCACATTATTCTGACTTTTTCTCTCCTGATTTCTTCTTTCTTTAGAAAAGAAGAAAGAAATCTTCCAACCAGAAATGTTTAACTGTTTGCTTTAATGTCATAACTGACAAGAAAACAGGAAGTTAAATTCATAAAACTTCCAAACAACATGCAGAAACTTCTTTATTGTGTTCAGTCTCTTTGATGCTTCTCTAATGTGGTTCTTTGGTTTCACTCCTCCGACTGCAGATTAGCTTTATTTGTGTACGTTTCTGTGACATAGAGTCGCTGCAAAGCCGGCGCGTCATCTTAAACAGTATCGTCGGGGTATTTCCCAGCAGCCCTTCATCCCACCTGCACTTGCAAAAGCACCGAGACGTATGCGACTTTATGGGGAAACATGCGAGTAGAAACCACACAGGTAGAGGAGTGTTAGCGGTGGGCGTGGGAGGGAAGCAGCAGGGGCTTTTCAGCGCTACGTTAAACCTGCTGTATGTGCTTTATAGGTTTCCTAATGCACTTACAGGCTGAGTGTTTAAACCTTCTTCTGAGGAAACGGCAGGCGGTGGGAAAAAAGGGTTATTCCAGCTTTTAAAACATTGCAAAGAAACCATCTACATCCTGACTCCCTCCAGATCCACGACATGCAAACTGAGACTAAGAGTGGCGTGACCCGGTCACATCAAACCCACAGACCTTCTCTTTACCTTTCAAATTCCAAAACAGCGTCAGATATTTTGCCTAAACGCGACTAATCTCACCCTGACCCAAATCATCAGCCCTTCAAGCCCTCGGGGAGGGGAATGTAATCTACAGCCTGGTCACATCTATTCCTCCAGCGTCGGTATCTCATATCTTCAAGTCACGTACGTAAGCCCTCACGTATCTAAAGTCATGAGTTATGTTTAATTACGTTTGACAGGCGCCTCTGCACCGCAATTATGCTGTTTCCGTGGTTGTAACTTTGGTTTTACTCACACGCAGCAAAAAAACTTCCATTTCGTTGATCTTTAATGTTGCAAATTATCAATCACAAGAGCTAAAAGAATAGAAATATAAGAAGAATCGTGCCAAAATGCCTATAAATAACTTGGTTTGTCTGACAAACACTCCAAAAATAAGTTCACCATCATATATGACGGAACACGGAAGCAAATCCGCGATTTGGACGAGAACTTTTCCCCTATTTTGCTTGAAAAGTGAGTGAAATGATGAATCCGTTATAATAAATCCTTGCAGAAGGAGCGCCTGTGTCTAAAGCGGTGATAAAAGATTGAGTTTGTCTGTCTTTGCAAAAGAAAGAAAGAAAGAAAGAATCAGGAAGAATCAGGAAGGGTGAGGAGGTTGTGGGGCAACGCAACTCGCAAATCAAGCCGGTAATGGGTCGTCCAACTCGAGGAAGCAGCGAGGGCGAAAAGTGATAGGACAGGGGGGTAACGATCGGGTGAGGGAGGGAGGGAGGGAGGGAGGAGGGCAGAAGGGAAAGGAAAAGGAGGAGGAGGGGGAGGAGGGAGAGGAGGGGGACTCCGTTTGCGTCGGGGAGGGTCGAGGAACCACAAATCAAGCCGTGATCAGTCGCCTCACTTAGTGTTTCTGGAATGTTCCAGCCTATAGCACCTGCAGGGAGCCAGAGACAGCCTGACAAGTCCTGCCAAGCTCCGGAGGAATTCAACAGAGGGGAGGGGAGGGGTGAGGAGAAGGGAGGAGAGGAGAGGAGAGAGGAGGAGGAGAGGCAAAGGGTAGTCCATCATTTACGCAACAGAACCACCTCCGTCCCAAGTTTTCGGCAACTTCCTCCAGTTAGATGCCACTTCTGCACATCTTCCTCCACCGTTTCTTTGCCTTTCAACCGATTCATCACATCAATTAATCTCCTACATGTGCTCAGCTTCTCCTCAAACACACCCGATCATTAGCCGGGGACGTCCGTCGGTCTACCCGTAGTAGCTAAGCCAACCGAGCATCCATAAAGAGCAATGAAAGTCAGATTCAGGGGGTCGTTGGATGGGTCAACCTCTAAATTCAGAGTCATGAGCAATTTGTTTTGGCGTTTACAACAAAAACCGTAATATGTCACCAGAGATTAAACATTATGTACACATGTGAACAACTACACATTCCAGCTGGGTCACAAACTCTTGCCAACAGTGCATTTCTGGATGATTTCCCAACCGGCCAGGTACCACACAGAAACACTCCCTCCAAACTCTTTGTTTCCCTCCTCTCCTTCCCGTCATGCCTCCTCCTCCTCCCCTCTCTCCTCACCATTCCTCCTCACCCGTGTGTGATGTTTTCCCTGTGCCAACAGCTGTGTCAGCCTCTTACAGACACTTCGGAGGAGCTCCTGCAGGGATTTCTCCCTCTCCAGGTTCACTGAAACATCGTTTTCAATCATGAAGGATGAAAGACGACAACCATGCTGAAATAAACGTGAGCTAACTAAAAGATGTGCTGTGGTGTTTTGATTCCAAACTATAAAATACAGCTAACGAGTCGAGTGGAAAGCGTGAATTGAGTTAGCCTGAACAAACCATAACCAGCAAGCAAACTAGCATGCTAGCTCGAGCTGCTCCTCTCCACAACCAAAGCTAGCTTCTTCCAGGCAAGCTAATTAGACAGTAAATGGTAGCTAGGTGATACTATAAGTAGCTAGCTACCCAGCTAAATGTACAATTCTACTTTATTTTGTCCAAAACGGCAAAGAAATAAACAGGAAGTTGATATTTTTGACCACAGCTGAGGTCTAACAAAATGGCTAACATCACATGAAACTTTAAAAATAGCAATGTTATGCTAACAGTTACTTGAAAAATATTGGAAGTTTTCAAATTAATAAAAAGGACAGCTAACAACCATTTGTCCTACAAATCATGTTTGTATAATGCTAATGTCCAACAGGAAATTGCCCAGCAAACTGCTAGCTAGCGATGGCAGTTGTTTTCCCTCCAATTTTGGCAACTGCCAACTTAAGCAAGATTTTTATGGTTTATCAGAATATAACGTATACTGCTTGATGCAGCTGCTGCTAAATGCTAATGCTGTTATGTACATGGTAATGTAACACTAATGTATTCAAGCTTATAGACCAAATTTCTTGGAAAACAAGAGTTAGCACGGATTAAAACAGTAGGACAACCGAACCAGTAGCACTTCCACCAAACATAAGATTGCTTGGCCTTTTTCTATAAACACTGGTATTGTTTGCAGAGAAAGAATCAACAAACTCACAACAATTGTGAGCCATGACAACCTTACAATGCCACTGCGCTGTCAAACGTGCAAGTAAGACTAGAGTTCTTTCACTCTGAGACAAAAAAAGTATGTTTGTGTTTAGTTTTATCTCCTGACACTGATAACATCTGACTTTGTATGCTGTCGGTGTACAGTAGGTGAGCACAGAGAGATAATCAACAACACATCTTGATTTAGCCTAAACTACACACACACACACACACACACAAGCTCAGAGCGCGACCATCGCTACATCACCACAGCGATACCCACCCAAGGACCCAGTTACCGCGGTTACGGCAACCCAGACCACCCAATGAACTCATCTGTCAGTCACTCACACACACACACACACACACACACACACATATCCATCCACTCAGCCACCCACACACACACACACAAAACACCAGGGAGGTGGGAAGTGGGTGGAGGAGTCAATTCAAAGTCAATGCAGCTCCATCAGCTGAGTTCCTATTGAGACACAGGAAGCTTTCTGGATGCTGATTCGCTTTAATGTTCCCGCTCGTCAGCGTCTCTGTCGCAGCCGACGACGACCTCACTGCCACCTGTCGCTCGGCTGGTGGAGCGAGGCACCAGCACGGCAGGGTTGAGGGTTTGATTCCTGTTACATTTACTCAAATACTGTATTGAGGTGCAAGTTTTTCATGCTTTACTTATGAACATGTTACTTTACACTTATAATTTACATAAAGGCCAACTTATACTTAACAATATGATGCATTGTTCTACACTTTACTGGCATCTCATATATGAAGTCTTTAAAATCAGCGCCAACAGTTTCTACTTGTGATACATTTTGCGATAGGTCTCGGACTTAACGTCAGTAGGACTTTTGAACAACTTCTACTTGTAACTGAATATTTTTTTAGATTGCAGTATTGTTACTTGAGCCTAAAACAAAACGATATTGATACTACTTGATTACAAGACGCTTAAGATAAAATCAGACGTGAGTTTTGCCTCAACTTGATGACAATCCCACGTATCAGAAGTCGTGCTTCTTCTGACGCTGATGACACGTCTCTATATTTACTTAACAACAATCTTTTAACTACCTTTACTTGTACCTTAACATTTTTATATTGAATTACTGCAACTTTAACTAAAAAGAAGAACCGCTGATTACAAGAAACTTCAGATGAGATTTCAAGTTTTGCTTCAACTTCATAAAATTCACCAACATAAGAGAACTTAAAGAAAGAAATTAAAGATTTGGAAGCTTTTGACCCAACGTCGACTGAATGTAGTAAAGATATAATGGAGGTAGGGTTCACACTGTCACACTTTTGATTGCCCTGAACCGTCACTCACTCCTGACAAAGTGTCAATAAAGAAGCCATGTTGCCCCCGATCAGCCTGAATGACACCATCAAACAGCCCCACTGCTTTCTTATTCTAATACGGGAGGTAATGGGTGTGTTGCAGCGCCGACCCTCCTCTTCACAACTTAACCTGCTGACCCTCTTGTCATCACAGATGGTCAGTGTGTGTGTCTCAATAAAAGTTTTCCTGTGTTTCTTGTTCTGTCGTACATCTAGTTGGAGTCACACTCGTATAGCCAATCGTCACCGCCCTGTGAAATCCATACGTCTCCAAAATGTCAAGTTTTTCGTGCGCTGAGAAACATAAGACCTGATTTCAGCTGCGTGACGATGCATTTTCAGATAAACTGGTGGGTTTTTCCATAAACGAACACTCGTAGTTTACTCTAACCCCCTCTACAAACTGCATTTATCAGCTGTATATAAACCTTTGGTAAAACACTATAATGTAGTTGTAGGCAAACACACACGTGTTTGTTAACGTGCTGTTTGTGAACAACTGCGACTCGTAAGTAAGCGAGTGTATAAACAGATAATTGATGACAATGCGGTAAAGTCAGGTCATTAAATACAAGTCAAGCAGCTTCAAACTATGAAGTTCTTCCTCTCTAGCGCAAGTTTTGCACATGAA
This sequence comes from Sparus aurata, assembly GCF_900880675.1. Taxonomy (NCBI): domain Eukaryota; kingdom Metazoa; phylum Chordata; class Actinopteri; order Spariformes; family Sparidae; genus Sparus; species Sparus aurata. Next base: position 13,226,739 of record NC_044196.1, on the reverse strand, counting down.
AGGTCAAGTTAGCAATAATATGTAGCATGCTAGATCCGGTTAGATTTTCGAAATAAAGCTAGCCGACAAACAGTTCCTCAATTATGACACGTTAGGACTTTTGCAGAGTTACTGACATTGTTAAACAGTCGAGGTTTGGTTAAATTTAGGCACCAAAATACTTTGTTTAGGTGTAAAAAGTACTTTGTTAGGTTAATGTACAAAAAAATATTTAATTACTCTTAGGCACAAAATATTTGGTCAAGTTCAGGCACCAAAAATACTTGGTTAGGTTTAGGAAAAGATCGTACAACATTCAGACTTGTAACTTACGTAACGTAACTTACAAAAGTGACCTCTACACATCTAATGTTACGTAAACAACATAAGCACGTCACTCCTTTAATTACGTTAACTTAACGTTTACTTTACGTTTACGTTAGCTCTGTAACTTAGCCAAATACTTCTTAATTCTTGTTAACAAACGGGACTTGAACCTCAGACTAATTCAACCCCTCTATACTACTGCATGAGAGGGTCACCTCAAGAACACTAGAGGAGTAACTACAGCGTCAAACTAAGCCGAAAATACAGTAAAATACAGTTGTTATAAAGTAAAAGATGTTTTTATTTGAGTAGTCATAACTGTCAAATCAACTTTCCTCATACGACTGAGTTATAGTGCTTTTAAGTGCTGAATAGTGAGCGTTAAAGTAAAGCATTGGCATAAATTCAGATTTGGAGATACACGGAAAGTAGAAACTTTTATTTTCCAGTGCTTCCATTCAAAATAAAGGCACAAATAAGCTGCCACTAAACTGTGGCTGGTGGTTCTGATGTGGAATCATACAAAAAGTCAGAGAGAAGAACAGGACTTTCATGATATTGGGAGTTCAAGGTTATGCAGAAATTATCAAAATGGGTGAAAACGATTATGGGAATATAAGAAAAGCCCTTTAAAACTGATCTTTCTTCAAATGTGTCTTTCAAGAATGCATATATGTAACTTCTGAGCGTCAGAGCATCAGATGATCCCTCTCCAGCTGCTGCAGCTGCAGGAGGAAGTCTTGTATAGGTGTGGCTTGGAGAAAAAAAAGAAGGCACGTTGCCCCCCAATAATCTCCCCACCCTGAATATTCATCAGCTGAAGGAGGGGGGCGGGGTTTGAATTGCAAATAACTGTGAGCGGGCCCACTCAAAAAGTGGACTACTTTTCTCACTCCCTCGGGCCACTGATAAATGCAACTCCAAAAAAAAAGAAAAGAAAAAAGAAAAAGGAATCCAGATAGTTTGGAGAGTGTTTGGCGCAAAGTGGCGCGACGTTAAAACGCACCTGGAGAGTGTGAATATCTGAGAAGTGACAATAAAGGAAAAAGAAGGAGAATCGAGCAGCTGAAGTGTCCTTTAAGGAAAATGCTCTGAGTCGTGTCTCCTCATGCGTTCGGGCTGAAGACACCCACAGCGTGACGCACCGAGGAATAAAGGCACGTAGCAGCAGAGACCTGTGCAGAGTGCAGCTCTGACCCGCTTTAAACACATCCAATCACTGCAACAACATGAATACTTTACATCAAAAGTGGTTTTTTTTACGCATATTTGGCCAGTTGAGCCATTTTTACGCGCACGAAACGTGTCTTCCACCAGCAGTTTACGCATCAAACATCACACATCCACCATGCGAGAGAGGAGGAAGAAGAAAAATTCAGTTTCTTCGCTAATAAATAAACCGAGCCAAATAAATAAAGTGGGACAGCCACTTCATGTGAAGGAGGAGAGTAAACAGATTGGGGGAACTTACTCCATGCGCAGATCTCACCGCCACGGCGATTGCGATCACACAGATCCTGCAGGGAGAAATAAACAGTTTTATGGGTGAAGAGTGTGTTTTTCCTGGTGGTTATCAGGCAGGTAGAGCTGAGCCGCAGCCGGAGCCGGTGCAGCTCCACCGCCGCCGCGGACAGCAACGCGGCTCGCTTTTGCGAAGCCGACAAACTTTTGGATAAATTAATCTGAAGTGTTGATTTAGAAAAAAAAAAAAAAAAAAAAAAAAGAGAGAAGGAGAAGTGCTCACAGGAATTTCATCTTGGTCCGGCTGGTAGAGGAGGAACCGCAGGTCGAGACTCGACTCCCTTGTCTTCACCAGCAAGGAACTTCAAACGCGCTCATCGACTGCTTCCAAAAAACCCTGTCATCTACCCCGGAGACAGAGAGAGAGGCACATAAAGTAGTCCCACCGCCACACACACAACACAGCGGTACACAAGCGTCAACACAACACAAGCAGCCAGGCAGAAAATAAGAACAAACGGCAGATTTCTCTTTCGTTAGGAAAAAAAACAACGCGAGCTTTTCCAACTCACCAAAGTCGCAGCGGTGAAGTCGCTGCTGCGCTCTCCGGGCTGTTGCGCTTCAACTCAGCAGCGCAGCACAGCAGCAGGAGGAGGAGGGGCCAACACATGTCATTCATGCCTCCGTACCTTTCTCTGCAGCCACGGGACCAACTCACTCGGTCAGAACCAGAACCAGAACGTCGTCTGGGGTTTGGGTTCAGCTTCAATCCATGGAATAAAAGATTTTTTAAAAATGACAGAAAAGAGTTAAATGTGTCTTTTTTATGTCTGTTACGCACAATAAAAGCACCTTTTCATATAATTTTCTCCACTTTATCAACTTTATACACCTTGAAAGTGATGTGGACTAATGACTGAGAGTCTACACCAGCACTTAAAAGCCAATTTTGCAATAATAACTCAACTTTTACGTGACATTATGAAGCTTTACGCAACATTAACACCCTTGTAATCAATGAGGAACGACTCCTTCTGCAAATCTCTGCGCTATCTCCTCCTTTTAAACTTTATAAATCAAACAAATTTGTATTTATATGACACAACAATCCCAATCACCTCGCCTCAGTGGGCTTTACAATCCTATGTCCACACACCTTTGATTCAAGTGGGGAGAAACTTTATAAATATAAATACGTCCTGTGAGTAAATGACATGTTTATCGTCGCTCTCTGTCGTCAAACACTTTGTCTGAGCTCCTCTCTGCTCTGAACGTGCTGCAGACACACTTTGGCTTACTCAAGTTGCAAACAGTCCTCTTTTAGCCCGCCGAGGTTCTATTTCTGTTCTGCTTGACCCGAGGGAGACGCCAGCTCTGTTAATCACAGCATTCATCTCCTGATATGTTTCGTTGAAAGTGAGCTCGTGTTGCTGGATAAATGTTGTCTTGTGGGTAAAGATATCGGCAGCTGCGGTGTTCCACAGGGAACGCACCCGGGACATGTGTAGTTTGCATTCAAACGTACACATTTATTGGTTGTCATACATGAATTATTAGTATATCACTCACCAGTAGGCCCGGGTGTCAGGTTTTGATGCTTTCACGGGACTAACTGAATCGCCTGGATGCTGTCAAGTATCAAAAAATGTCTCGTCATTTGATTTTTAATCCCTGAGGAATTTATCCCATCAGTGTCAGAGAGCCTGTGAGCATTCAGCGATGAATGTCGAGGTAAAGGTATCGATGCTCAGCCCTTCTTACCCCCAAACCCTAATGATGTGTTCAGACTAGGGCTGGGTATCACCAGGTACCTCGCAATACGATATTATCGCGATATTTTGCCCACGATAACGATAATATCACGATACAGCGATTCTGCGATAATCGATATATTGCAAGAAATTTCATCCACGATACATCACGATATCTGTGTCACTGAAGAAATTCAGAATTTATTGACTGCACTGAATCCATTTCACAGGAATTACAAAACATTGTCAATCAATTTCACATGAATGACAGCCAAGTAAACAAAGAGTATATTGCACAGTGTCTCTTCTTAACACACACACTGACTACAACTATCATTAAATATCTATATGTGTGGGTTTCAGAGCTACTTAAACCATTTTTTTTTATTTTATTTGGTTGTATACCTATGTTTGAATAAAGATAAAGCTGTCCTCCGAAGAGGGGTGGTGGTGGTGGGCCCCAAAAAAAAAAAAAAAATATATACATTTTTAAAAAAAAAACATTTTTAAATATCGATATTTGGCACCAGTGTATTGATAACGTACCTCAAGACGAAATATCACGATATATCGTAATATCGATATTTTGGCACACCCCTAGTTCAGACTGGCGCTGATGAAGCAACAGGGAACTAATTAATGAAGTTCCGAAGCTAAAATCGACGTCCGAAACTCGTCGTGTGTCGAGCGTGGCGTGCAGCGAACCAAAGCCGAGCTGGCTTCAACTTTCTTGTCTTGGCGTAACTTTGTAACGTTTGAATGCAACACAACCCATTATATGAAGAGTTTCTGAGGATTGTTGTAGCTCCTGTCGGTGAGATGGGAACACTGACACTCCTCCTAGGTCGGGTCGGACGCCATCCAAAAGCATCAGTATCTAACGAGTTGTGATTGAGACTCAAGAAACAACTTTAATAATTACTTTATTCATATGGCACCTTTAAGAACAGAGTTATAACTGTCCCGTCAACAGGAGCTAAAGATTGATTTTACTTCTGCCTGTGAACCACAACCTGCATCCTTGTGCTCTTCAGCTGTAACCCAACCTAAGAAACGCTAAGAAACTCAAAACTGTTTTCAAAGTACACCAACACTGACTGTTGTGCTGTATCGTAGGCAACTGGACTCGATTCAGATACTAGTTTAAACTCCTGCCAACTCCTCTCCGGGTTGGTATCAACGTCTTCAACAAACTGAAAGGAGTCCAGTCCAACGAGTCCAGTCGCCTTCAATACAGAACCTTTATGAACCGCGACATTGAATGACCGAGAACCTTCATCAAGAAATCACTGACTGTTGAATTCACGATCAGTCTCTGCAACTTTCAAACTCTCCAAACTCGCCTGCATGAAAATGTCAGAGGTTGGCCTTCGACTGAGTTCCTCGCCTCACTGATAAATGTAGATGGGGTGGACTAAATAACCTAAACACCTCTTGGTGGGACAATGAACTGTTCAACGATGAGCAGCCTTCAAAATGATCGCGCGAATCAACACCTCTTCAAAGAACAACTGTTGCATTAGACTGCATCAGATAAATAAACTGGCTGTCGTTTAAGTTTTAGTAATAAGATATCATGAAGAAGGGAACATCAAGTCACACACAACTGCAAAAATGTCAAGAAAAACCCCACAAAGTTCAACATTTATCACAATGTAAAGGTCTAGTTTGTAAGAAAGTTGTTTTTTTGAGATTTGTTCTCGACTCATCAGATGTTGTTGCTTCTGGATTGTAGTGCATCCCAAGAAGTCGAGTTGGGAAAGAGCCTCAGAAGTCGACTATGTTATGGCCGGGACCTTTAAATTAAAGGAAGCAAAGATACGGGAGATGAATAAAGTCAAACATCCAATAAAGTTATATTTGCTGATATGGTTACAAAGTTTCCCATTAACCACAATTTGTCCTTCTCTAAATATTGTTTGCAATGTGAATCCAACACACACTTGTTTTCACCTTCACATTGACGGATTTACGACTGATTTAATAAAAAAAGGTCGACACTTTGGTCACAAGGATCCTCCTGAAGACCCTAAATCTGCCTTCTCAACCTTTTCGAGGACGGCTTTGGTGGTCACAGTGTCGACCTTTTATCAATAAATCCATCGATGTGAAGGTGAGAGGTGTGTGTGTGGGCTCTAGCTCTTGGATTGGAGTCACCGGGTCACAAAAAAAGCGATAAACCAAAATGTTGGTGTTGGTTCTGCAGGTGAAACTCTGTCAGACAGCTGGTCCGACAGTCCTGTCTGGTTCTGAAACTCTGCAACAAACTCTGAATAAAGCCAGAACAGTTTGTTAAATGCAGGTTGTAAAACACATAAATGATCATTAACTCTCTTCCCCCCCCATTCAGAACCTCATTTGCATTTTGTCTGATTTAGTGCTTTCATAACTTATTGTCACGCAAAACTGATATTGGAATGTCAGTAATTCAGTTTTATGTGTCTCCTCGACGCTTTGATGAATTCGTCCGTGTAGTTTTTTTAACAGCAGGTGTGAATGTGACGGTTTTTCTGTCTTCCAGCTAATCTCGCAACGCTCACATGTGAAGGAATGTAACAGTAAAATGAGAAGCAGGAGGGGGGGATTACGCACTTTATTCTGACAGTGTCACTTTCTTCCATTCTGCCAGCAGCATCCCTCTGTCAGGAGTCAAAATGTGAGTATGTGACCTTTAATAATCTGGCAGGAATGCGACGTGCCCGGGCGTATAGAAAATGTCAAATAAAGGTTTAAAGTCAAAGCTTTTCGTGCAGCCTCGGGCCCTGGGTAGGATTGGATAGGGCAGGCAGGGAGGAAGGCGCCGTATCCATCCGCGCGTGAGGGGTCCTAACATCACCAACTTCTTTTTACAGGAGCGTTATTAAAAGCAGGAGACGTGAATCGCCACCCGGCGCGACTTTTACGCACGATTTTACGCACGATCCCAACGCGCGAATCTTCCAGAAGTTTTTTATTTTTTTTATTTTAGGTGACTTGTGCGTGCTGCTGTAGGTGCACAGAGGGGGCGGTATCAGTGCGCGCTGCGTGTGGGAAGTAGATCCGGTCTCTGGGGCAGGTTCGCAAGTCGAGGAGAGGAAAAAGTTTAGAGAGGGGGACAGCAGAGGCGCACGGTGCCAGAGCCAGGTCCAACCAGGAGCCCTCTGCGAGCGCAACACGCCGAGGAGGGAAGAAGGAGAAGAAGAACAACTTTTTTCTGATTAATTCTGTTCCGCTGAGGGGGCGAGTGTGCACGGAGAGGGGGGGGCGCCACAGCAAGGGCTATGACATGCGAGTAGAGAGCCGCAGAGTTTGAGTGTTAACGCGGGCGGATCCTTGTTTTATTCCCCTTCCAAGATGAGTCAAGACGCGAAGAGCCCGCGACAGCTCGCCGCGCCGCTGCTCCTCTTCCTCGCCCTGTGCGTCGCGGTGCAGCGATCCGACTCCATGGTAAGTCCGCTTTTTTTTTCCCCCACCTCTTCCACCTTTCTTCTTCCTCCCTTTTCTCTTTTGCACAGATTGATTTAAACGCTTTGGGCTGATTTCACCCCGCAAGATGAAGAAGAAGCAGCGGAGAGAGGGAGAGAGAGGGAGAGAGAGGGAGTCAGCCGGCGCCGGGACTCCACCGGCTCTCCCCGCAAAAAAGGTTTATAAACAGAGAGGGTGCGTTAAACAAGTGCCTCTAATAATAATCCAACGGATTCTCCCCTTTTGTCGCATTTTTAGAAGAGTAACCGCGCAGTCAGGGTGGTTGAACACCTCTCCCGTCAGGTTTTTATGCCACTTTTTCTCTTTTTTTCCCTTCCTCCTCCACTCGGCGAGGACTCTTTGTAGTTTTCCTGGCGGACGGAGTTTCTCTCCGGCTCCCCTTTGCGCATCACGTTTCTTCCTTCCCCGCCGACAACCTGTAGCAACACGCCAGCCAGCCAGCCAGCCCGCGTCCATCCCCGATCCTGCACGCGTCTTTATCATGTCAGGAGAGATTTCAGACATTTTTTTGTTTGTTTTTCAGAGGAAGAAAAAACATGAACCGGGTTGTTCCAGGGAAAAACGCGTTTGTTTTTTTTTATCCGAGACGTGCGGTGCGTAATTTAGTTTGGTGACAGGGGACTTTTTCCTCTCTTTCGCAGCTTTTCTCTGCCCTGCAGGTGTGTTTTTTCTGTTGACAGCACCTTGTTTCCTCCTGCACGGATGAATAAATCCGTCCTTGCTGGAGGATTTTTGCGGAGAAAAACGCGACTTTGGACGCTCTGAGATCAGCTGTGAGGGGGAAATGTTCGTCTTTGCGCTTGTGTGCAGACATCCAGGAGGTGTGTGTGTGTGTGTGTGTGTGTGTGTTCCTGTCTGCGTGCGTCTGTCTGTGTGTGAGTGTGTGTTTGCGCATACTTCACATTTGTTTGACTTATCTCACCCCAGCTGCGCCTCTCCTCTTAACTCTAACATCTCTGACATCCTCTGCGTCATCTACAAATGAGCAGCAGCAGCAGAAGAAGAAGCAACAGAACGAAGAATTTCAGTCTCACTTAATCCCTCATGTAATATTCCAGCAGGCCGCGTTAATGTATGTGATGAATATTCACGCCTCGTTAATAATTCATGAGGGCTACAGCGGCTCCGCCCACACAAGCGGGCGTGTCCAATCAGGGGGCCTCATCATCAGGAGGAGCAGAGACACCTCTCACATGTCTCCTTCTGCGGGAGACACAAACAGAGCAGGAAGTGATATTTAAACTGAAGTGAAGTGACTTAAAGTAAGTTTAGGTTGAACTCAGAGAGTCTGCTCACAGTTTATACACATCAGCGTTGTATAAATAACACACAGGTGGCTTCTTCTGTTCAGTTTGTGCATCTTGACCGTGAACTTTGAGGCCTTCTCGTGCATCCAAGAGGCATTTTAGATGTTTGTTGACGTGCATAAAGTTGGTAAATGTGTCGTAAAGAATAAAAAAAAAGCAAACAGTTAGACCTTCTGAAAGATTTAAGAGGCGTATTTAATGCCGTATATACAGTAGTTTCGATCTCGGTCATTACTTTAAAGGAACAGTTCATCCAAAAGTCGTTATCTGCTCACTCCCATGCATCACAGAACATGTCAAATTCAAGGGAAGGTTTGTCGTTCCGTTTCTGGAGCTTCGCGGCGAAACGGCGTTGCGGCGTTCTGCTAAACAACAGACGTAGATGGGGACTTGTTTTAACATGGTTATAAACAAACCACAAAAAAAAAATGCGCATAAAAAGGCTCCATGAAGCTTCCCAGAGATCCCAGATGGATCCAGAAAGCAGGTATTTACACCCTCGATGCTAACACTGCTAGCTCAGCAGCTGCAGCGAAGAGTCCAGCGTGTCCATAACGTCTTTTCTGATCAGTCTGAGGTCCTGCGGCTGTATGGAGCCGTTTAATGTTCCTTATTTAACGTTTTAAAACAAGTCCCCGTCTACTTCTGTTGTTTAGGAGATTGTTTGGCGCTGTTTTGCTGCGAAGCTCCAGAAACGTTGTGTGTGTGTAAAACGTCTCCGTCGACACCAGAACCAGCAGACAACGACTGGATTTTCATTTATTTTTGTGTGAACTGTTCCTTTAAAGACTTTCTCTCAAATCATTTGCAGGTAAAAGCGAGAAGGCAAAGTTATTGTTTGTGCGGCTGTTATCGTTGCCGTGGCGATGACACAGGGGTGGGAGGGTTGTTGTGTTGGTGGGTGGGGGGCGTTTTGTAAGAGAAGAGTGTGGCGGACCCCGCCGCTCCTGGAGAAGATGTAGGATGAGGAAGAAGCTCTGAGTAAGAGGAGCTTTAGTGATGAGGATGAAGAAGAGAGGAAGATGAGGCAGATGCAGGTGTGGTCGTCCCTATCTCACCTTATCTCTTTCACACACACGCACACACACACGCGCACACACACACACACACACACACTGTTATATCTTCCCTGCACTGTTCTCACTGAGGCCCTCTAGTGGACTCGGTCCTGAATGACACCATGACGCCACAACAACCAAACACTTCCCTCCTTTTGATTTCAGCTTGTCTTCATCATCGCTGCTCACTATAAGGATCACACACACACACAGAACGTGTGTGTGTGTGTGTGTGTGTGTGTGTGTGTGTGTGTGTGTGCGTGTCCCCAGATATGAATCTCTCTCCAGCCAGGTGAGGGAGTTCAGTGGTAATGTACACCTGGGGGTCTCCCTTTGAACCCGTCATGCTGCACATACTGCAAACACACACTTAATTGGATGCAAGCTTTTCTCACACACACACACGACACACACACACACACACACACACACACAGGTTCCCTCACCTGTCACGTGACCCAGGTGGAGTTCATGGCGTGTGTGTGTGTGTGTGTGAGGTTAGCCATAACATCCTCAGACGGTGGAGATAAACCCGTGATGCTCGTTCTCCGCCGCTTTTCCCTCACTGCTGTTCTTTTCTTTCCTCGTCTGTTGTTCTCACTTTCTCTCCCCTGAGTGCAAAAAAACCCCCACAAAAAAGGAACTAATGTGTCCCAAGATTGAACTCAAATTGGGGAGATTTATGTGCAAGTGGTTGAATTATCGGAGCACTTTCCAAGTTTAAGCTTCACGGCAGCTCAATGCGGATAAATAATCCAAATCGGACCCAGTTTAGTTTGAAAATCCAGCCTCAGTCTCCACAAATCGCCTTCTAACTACAGTAGAAAGATTCTGTGGCCCCTCAAACTTCACACTGTCTCCTCCAATAGATTTAAAACCCAAATTACTCCAAATGTAACATTTTAAACATGTATAAAGTCGAGCCTGTGGCCCTCTGCTGCGTCTCACATCCCACTTTCCTGTCAGTCTCTTAGTCTGTCCTGTCCAGTGACGCCGTAAATACCTAAAAAGGTTGATTAAGTTGATTATTTAACATTTAATCAGTCATGTTTCATTCAAATATAACCATCCTTTGCTTGTTTCAGCACTTCAAATGTGAGGATTTGCACATTTTCTTCATCTTACGCGACGGTAAACCTGAACGTCTCCGGGTTTTAGATGGTTGAGGAGACATAACAAGCAGTTTGAACTCGTCAGCTTGGAGTTTAAGGAAATATTAGTTGATATTCCTTTTTAAAAAACAGAAATAGTCTCAATATTAGTGATTATCTATGAGTTAGTAGGAGAAGAGACGGATACAGATGAGAGCACGGTGCTGGATAGAGCTGCAGCAGTTCATCGATTACATGACAGCTGTGAAATTAATTGCTATTGTTGCAAATCAATTAATCAGTTTAGGTCGTTTTTAAAGAAACAGTCAGAAAATCTGTGATTTCAGCTCCTTAAGTATAAATATTACCTGTTTTTTTCCTTCTTTAAGACAGTAAATTGAGTGTCTTTGACTTGGGAAACGATAATGAACTTTTAAAGATCAATCAGTCAATTGATTATAAAGAAAATAACCAATTAATAACAACTAACTAAACTTAAACCCGTTATTACAGTAGATTCTCCATAAATTATCCCCAAAATGATGTTTAATCACATGATTTCTTCAAGTTCTCGGCCTAAAAAACAAAACTCAGACCCTGTGAGAGCTTCTGAAGAGACTGAGAACAGACTACATCCACCTCTGTTGCATCTCCCGCCTCCCTCCCTCTCTCTTTTCTCTCCCCCATCCCTCTGCTCCCTCCCTCCCTATTGTGTCTGCTCTCTGAGGCGAATTCCATCTTTATCTCACCGGCTTCTAAAAACAGAGACGCGGTGTGGGCAAAAAAAACACAGGCAGGTACATCATATTCACCTCCGTCATACAGCTTACTCATACTAAAGGAAAGTGTGTGTGCACTTAATGAGTGTGTGTGTGTGTGTGTGTGTGTGTGTGTATGTGTGTGTGTGTGTTTCCTGGTTGAAGTCACACTGAGGTGTCAATGAGCCGAAGATGCCGTCAATGAGAGCTAACGCCAGATGTTTAGACAGCTAATTACCTCCTCGCCTCTAATTTCACTTCTTCTCCTGTCACTTACACTCCACCTCCCTCCACCTCCCCTCCTCCTCCCCTGGTGAGCGCTAAGAGGAGGGTAAACAGGGTGTGTTTGTCCGAGACCTCTTTATTTACTCCGTCCTCCACTGTTTGGTTTAAGGCTTTAAAGGTCAGCGTCTCTTCTTCCACCTCTCCCATCATCCATCCGTCCATCCATCTTTCTTATTATATTCTCTCCAGACCACTGTGAGGTCTGAACCTATTTTTACCCGTTAACGACCAACTAAAACAGCTCGTAGTCGTTGCCATTCGGGGCTCCGACACATGACAACAGCTCTGTGTGCTCCATGTGACGGACTTTAAGTTTCTTGAGACCTCGTTGGGGTTACGAAAGTCAGGAATCTCAGATCTGGAGGGTTCGACAGCGGCGACTTAAAGGTCTTTGAAGAGAAGTGAGACGATCCAGATTAAAGCAGAACTCTTTGTGGATTTGGCCTCATTTAGGTTACAGATTAAAGTTAAGGAGCCTTTGTTGGACCCTGTGAATGTGTGGCACGTATAGCTGACCCTTTAAATCCTGCTAACCATAGCTGCCGTAAGATAGTTAGCTCAGTTAGCCATGTAGCTAGCAGTCAGGAGTGGGAGCTTTGAGCACCTTCTTCTGCACATGGGCGAGGACACAGCAGCCTGTGTATATGGACAAGGACACATCCTCTTTATATTGGTGAGGACACATCCTCTGTACATGAGCAAGACTTAGTCTCTGTACATGGACGAGGACACAGCCTCCTCTGTACATGAGCAAGACTTAGTCTCTACATGGACGAGGACACAGCTTCCTCTGTACATGAGCAAGGACTTGTACATGGATGAGGACGCAGCTTCCTCTGTACATGAGCAAGGACTTAGTCTCTGTACATGGACGAGGACACAGCTTCCTCTGTACATGGGCAAGGACTTAGTCTCTGTACATGGACGAGGACACAGCTTCCTCTATACATGAGCAAGGACTTGGTCTCTGTACATGGGCGACGTTTCAGGCTCTGTACATGCATGCGGACATATTCTTTACTTAGACGTGGACACAACCTCTGTACATGGGCGAGGACACAGCAGTATGTATTCCAAACCATTCGAAAAAAGTGAAAATGTGACACCGGTTCTCACGACCATTGGTGGTAAATTTGACTGCTTCTGGCACTTTTTAACTTTGTGGTTGGATATGTAAATGAATAAAGAAATCTTAAGCTGTAAGCAAGCTGCTGCAGCCATACGGGCGTCTGTATCTCAGTCTGAATCTGTTTCATCTTCTTGTTCCACGAGAGCTTCAGATCTCTTCACGCTTAGAGGACTTAAAACCGGCATAGAGAGATTTATGTGGGGCTGAATGTCTTGTGGTGCTGGGATCAGTTCTGTGGTGGCGATTCTGGAATTTTCTCAGAATGTGTTTTTCGTGCTTTTTCTTCAGTTTTAGCCAACTTTTATATTGTCTGCATGTGCTGACGGAGAAGTCAGACTTCTCGAGTTTCAACTTTTAACATTAATGACCGTCGATTTGTGTCGTGTTTTGTCAGACGATCCGACTCGGAAGATTGAGGCTGTGCGAGTAGAAGAGTTATTTCATTGATGGAGATGTTTCCGACCGCGAAGAATCACTTCTGTGTGAGATACTCAAGCCTCGACTTGTGACCGAATGTTTCCTTTGAGGAGCTTTATCTGAATTTCTCTTGTGCCGTTTTCTGCGTGGCTGCAATCCAACGGGCTACCTGACAAGTCCACCTACACAGAGCAGTCACAAGACACGCCGTCCTCTTCACCTCCCTCCCCCCTTTCTTCTTGTGTTTTCCTGACCTCCTTTTTCTGAAAGAACATCACTCCTTTTCCTCTTCATCATGCTTCCTCTTTTTCCTCATAACAAAGATAAACCTGTGAAAGAGGCACAATTAAAACTTGACTTATGAGGGTTTTTTGGGAGTTATGAATCAAGAAGGTGAAGGTTGAACAGCGTTACTTGTTTCTCCTCTGAACAGGAGCATTTATTGTTTTGCATTCTTTCTTTCTGCAGAGAAAAAGGGAGGGAGAGGAGTTTGTAATCTGTCTGAGATCAGCGGGCAACCTTGATCTACAGATGTCTACCTCTTTCCCTCCAACCTCTTTAAACTACCGGCTCAGTGTGCAGTGTGTGTTGCACTCTTACTTGTCATATCTTTTCTCTCTGCGTCTGAATTGCTAAGCTGCCTCAAGGAAAGGTTGCACGTCAGCATCTCCAAATGGCAGCGAGAGTCATTTATGCATCTGAAACTTTTAAGTGTGCCGGGCTGCATCTAACGAACAGTTAATCTGCCAAACAATCGATCCTTTAGGTTATAAAATGTCAAAATGTTAGCATGGATTACCGAGCTTGGAAATGACGTTAGATACCATCGTGCTTTAAAGGAAGGGGTTTCCTTTTTACGTGACAACGCTTGAATGCAACAAAAGGATGTTTGTTACTTTCCAGCTTCCTTTAAAAGCGCCGGAGTCGAGTCAGGTTCGAATGTAACGTCTTGAAATTACTTCTATTGCAGCACAAAAAGCAGCACATCGTCACGTTTAAGAAGCAAATGTTTCGCTGCGTGCTACGTTGAATGCCAGTGTCCATCTGTTCATCCAACCAGTTAGCAGCTAGCTGGTGAACATACTGGAGCGTTCAGCAGCTAAAGAGCCAAATACTGACTCTGATGCTGTTGTTAGCGGCGCTGCAGAGCTGCTTCCATCTGCCAGGACATGTAGAGGTTGTAACTCTCGGAGCCACAAGAGGCTCCTGTCGGAAAAAATTTAAAATAACTCAATTGTTTCTAGGGAAGGTTTCTGGACGAGTATATAAAAAGTAATGTGGTAACTCTACACACTGAAATATATGTAAAGAAACTGTCGAGACACACACACATAAAGACACACTCAAGACACACTCGCTCATTCCATCCGTCCCACGAGGCTTTCGAGGGAAACACTGTTTCCTCCCCTCGCTGCTGTGATGAAAGAAACAGGTGGAGGAGAGAACATTAGAAGAAGTGAGCGGAACAGAGAGAAAAACAGAGAAGAAGAGAGAACCAGACGCCCTCCCACGCTACCCGAAAAGGTCGATTCAGCCGCGATCGAAGCTCGTTTTGCGTGTGTGGTCGCAGTCAAAACAGCTATGATGACGTCACGAAACGTTACACACACTAAGCTGTGTGTGTGTGTGTGTGTATGTGTGTATGTGTGTGTGTGCGTGCGTGCGTGTGTGTGTGTGTTATCACTCCTCGCCATCGGTCGCTCTCAGATAAACATGGGATTGTGGTGGTGAGATGAACAGATAGAGGGGTTTGGTGGAAAGATGGAGGCCGAGAGAAGAGAGGAGAAGAGAGGCAGCGCAAGAAGGAGGATGAAAAAAGTTTTGTTTCACGACTTGGACATCACGCTTCCTGTTTATGTTTCAGAATAAAAGTCTGTTAGCTTTCCAGTGGATAGAAAGTAAATGTTTTTATTGTGAAACGTTCGCATTTTACGACCTTAACGTTAAATAATCGTTACATTTCATCAGTTTTCAAGCAAAAATGTCAAACGTTTGATGGTTGCAGCTTCTTAAATATAAGAATTTGCCACTTTTTTTGTCATTTATGACCGTAAATGAAGAATTTGGGCTGTTGGTTGGACAAAATAAGAAACTGTGTGACTAACTAACTCAGTGTTGACTGATTTTTCTATGACTTGTCCACAGTGTTGGCAAGCAGTGGCCTATCAAAGCAAAATCAGCTTTCTCTACTTTTTGCTCTGTTTTTGATCTCCTCCAACCCCAAAGAAAGACATCCAGCTCTTTAGCTGCTGAACGCTCCAATTTATTCCCAAGCTAGTCACTAACTTTATCAGGCTAACATCTGCAGCTGGAAATGTCAAACGTTTGATGGTTGCAGCTTCTTAAATATGAGAATTTGCCCCTTTTTTGTCATTTATGACCGTAAATGAAGAATTTTCATGTTTTTGGGCTGTTGGTTGGACAAAGCAGAGCAGTGACAGTGAAGAAAAACAGTAAATTTGGGCGTCTTTTTAAAACCAAAACATGAGCTGAAAGATGCTAAAACGCTCACTGGAGCTGAAGAGTTGCCTGATGATTATCTGGCCAATTAGCTCCATAGCTAACAAAGCTAATGAAGCTAACTGGTCGCTACAGCTTAGAGTGTAGTGAGCAGCGGTTATTCTTACACCTATGCTGTTGGAGCTACCTTTGTTTTCTGGCCCTATTTTACAAATAACAGCTTTAATCTCAGACTTGCATTCTTAATTTCTGACTGTGCGTTTGTTTAAATCACCTTTTTTTTCGTATCTTTGTCTCCTTGAGTTTTTCCTCCGCTCACCTCTCAGTCCTAGTCATCATCAGATCAGACTCGGGTTAAACCCTAATAACTTGTACTGTACATACAGAAGTCACAAATACTGTTTGGACTTTACACTAAGCTGTCCGCCGCTGTGTTTCAGTGTGTGTGTGTGTGTGTGTGTGTGTGTGTCGCTCAGGTGGAGCCTGGCTGTAGTTAATCCCAGGTCAGTGTGCCGCGTGGTATGCAGCTAAGCCGTTAGCATGCAGGCGGAGGATAACGCTCAGAGCTGCATGTTTCTGTAGCGACATTTTTCACATTGCTGAGCGACACACAGGGAGGCGGGAGGCGAAGTCGCAGGAGTCAATTCATGTTCATTGAAAAGTTGTTGTCCTCTATTTTATTTTGATCTTCTTGCTTTTACCTGGATTAGGTTTTTCTGGCATTTTTTGATGTATGTGTTGGTGTTTTCTTTCATTCAGAGAGACTTTGTGACTTGTTTACTTTATGTTTATTGATGCAGATACACAGATTGGTGATGAATTAGGAGGAAAATCTACATAAAGTGTCTTTATTAAAGCTTCCAATAGCTAAAACGCTAGATTTTCATTTGATTTAACACTTGTTTGCATCAATTTGTGTGATGAAAGGCGAGCTTTTAATTTGAAATGGTGTTTTCCTTCGCTCTGTTGTTCGTTGAACTTTTTTCTGGCTTGTAACTTTTTTTACAAAACAATTTTGAATGTTTTTCAGATGATGTCTTCAGATATTTGTGTGTGTGTGTGTGTGTGTGTGTGTGTGTGTGTGTGTGTCTGTATTGGCAATACAGCATGAAATTCAAAATATGAGGACGAGAGACATACCTTAATTTATTCATTCAATTATTTTCCCGCTTGTGAGAGTGTGTGTGTGTCTGTGTGTGTGTGTTTGTGTGTGTGGGTGTGGGTGTGGGTGTGGGTGCACATGTGTGTGTTTGTGCGTGTCAACACTGAATGCGTGGCATTCCTGGTCGCCTCTACACAAACAGACCCCCGCCGGTCGGATCGACGGGAAGTATCAGAACATCTGTCACAGCACAGAAAGAGAGAAGAAGAAGAGGAAGGAGTAGAGAGAATGTACTTCAGTAGATCTTTACTTTACTTGAGTACTTATTTTGCTTTATTTTAACATTAATATCTGTACTTGTGACTGCTTACTGACTGAAGAACAACTGAACTAATTGACCTTCTGATTGGCTTTTAAAAATGTGGTGTTATGGAAGAAAAAGAGGATTTAATGCGACTTTATTTGTTGCAAAACGTCCTCTAAAAAACAATTAAATGATCTTAAAGGTGCAGTGCCACAAAGCTCAAAGGTCAAGTATGTATACTGAAACAGACAGAGGCAGCACAACATCAGAATAACTGCTAACTGATGCTAATTGTGTAGCTAATTGTGTAGCTTATAGCTCAGTTAGCCTTGTAGCTAGTGGTTTTGGACTGTATCGGGCCAGGGCTAGCTGGTTAGCATGCTAACTTTAGTAGATATATTTGCATATTGCCCCTTTCAGAGAGTTGTTCTTCTTTCAGGATGAAGTAAATATGAAGAAGGCTTTACTAAATCAGTGAATGCTAAAAGCTAAACTAGAGAAGCTAATCTGCAGCAGCGCGAGGAGCAGATGTTTTGTGTAGCATCTCCAGGTGGAAAGTCGTCCATGTTTCCCCTCAAAACGCTTCACTCCTCCTGCTCGCTAACATTTAATCTGCAGCAGCTCAGTTTGTGTGTCTGTCCTCATTATAAAGCCGTCTTTTATGGGAGGTGGATGTTAAAGAGAAATGCAGGCAGGGCAGCAACCTGCCGCGACCTGCCTCTCCTCCAGATCAGATCAGACGTCCAGGACACGGGAGAAGCAAGAGAGAGCTTGTTCTGAATCAGACGGCAGCGAGGAGAAAAACACAGTCAGCAAATCAAATGTAAATGTTGCTCGTTTAAAAACCAAACCGAGGCCGAGCGAGACGCCAGAGTTACTGAGCAGAAACAGTCGAATGTGTCCAGAATATGATTGTTTATTACTTTTATGTTTTAATTTCCTTAAAAAAAGTCACTTTTAATTGATTTATTGGCTTCTTTATTGATAAATGTGAGTGATGTTCAGTCTTGAGGCGTTCACTGAGGCTGAGGAGCCTCTCGTCGCCTCACCTGCATGTCTCCTGCCGCCCTCATGTGGTGGAGACGTGGAACTGCAGGCGTGTTTCAACATAATCATCATGAAGGCGTTTGGCTCATAGTGAAGAATGTTCACCACAGCACAGTGATAAAACTATATCATAACTTCTGTCAAACCAGGTCAAACGGGAGTGAATCTGCTGATGAAGTCATTCACAGTGTGAAAGTGTGTTATTAACAAGTGAAAATGTGAATTTCTGACCTGGAAATTTCCGTTCTGATGCAAAGAAAGCCGATTTAACGTGTCATTAGTCTCTTGCTGCATGTGGAGAAGCGCATTTCACCTTATTTTATTCGATTTCTTTTCCTCCTACATGTGTGAATTCTAAACCAATCACATACGAACACACAGCTACACATAGTTCACATGTGAGGTGTAAAGTTAGCATGCGGCACTTTTTATTTACGTGTGCAAACAGCCGATCACATGTGAAACTGTGTAGAAATGGAGAAATCACATGAGAAGAAGCAAATTTCACGTGATTTCATGTGCAGCGTTTTGTTTTCCACGTGTGCAAATTCTAATCTGCGTGTGAGAAAATCCAAAATATATATCTAAAGGATATAGAATGACCTGTTCACATCTGTCCTCTGCATCATGTGCAGGACATCCTGCTCCATCTTGTTTTGTCTACAGCAGAGGATCCTGGGTAAATATTAAGGCTATTCCGCAGCGACGCACCTCTGTCGGTTTATGGAAGCGCGTGGAGAAGTTTTGCCGTCTGCTCGCAGGTTTACACAGATGTCCAAACATCGAGACGCTCAGGACGTAAACAGGAATGGTCGTTTTCTCCTGATTTGTTTTCTCGGCCCTGACGGCGACGCTTTGATCCGAGCCCAATCTCACAGGGAATCCTTTCAGACGCAGATTGATTCGTTCTGTGTCACGACCGCTGGACTGCAACCACGAAGCGGTTCTGGGTTGTCTGAAAAGTGGGCCGGTCTCACCACGGTGACTTTCACACTTCTGGTCCAGAGAAAGAACTTTGGACTGCACAGATTTGTGTTTGTGTGTTGTGGTCACAGTCTCTGACCCTGAACGCATCACGTAGACCAACTTCGTGATCTTATTTAAAGCACATTTAGAAAGTAGAGTTGGTATTTCCCTCCTTCACTTGTGTCTGTCTCCCTCCTGCCTGCCTCCCTCCGTCTGTCCTCAGGCTACAGATCCAGGTATTCACCTGGCGAGCTGCCGCTCCCCTCTCTAATTTCTCGTTGCCCGTAGCTACAGAGCCGTGTGCCAAGTGGTGATGTATGTGCAGCGCTGCAGAGAGAGAGAGAGAGAGAGAGAGAGAGAGCAGACGGGCATGTGTGAACCTGTGTCAGAGGCGGGCCGGGCCAGACTAGGGCCGGGCTGAGCCGGGCTGGGCGAGGCTGGATTGTCATATTTCTCTGGGGGGGTTCTCATGTGGTGAGGACGATGTCAGCGATGCATCTTTTATGCATTTTCAGCACAGATTTCACTGATGCTGTGAATTATTATGAGTGGATTTGAGCATAAGATGTAACTTAGTTTAGTTGTTTTTATTTAAGAGTTTAAACATTTTTGTTAAAGGAAAGAGAAGTGAAGCGGAAGGCACCGACATTTTGAACGATACGGCAACAAAAAAGGGATAAAAGTTACAGCATGCTGGTGATTTCATCCTGAGAACGCGGCCTTAACTGCGCTTAACACTAACTGATCAGCGGTTTCCTTCCTGCAGCAGTTTGTCAAAAGAGGCGTCAGCTTTTTTCTCCAAACTTTATAAAATCTTTTTATTTCTCAGAATTAAAGGCAGAGTAAAAAAGTCTGAATTCTGAGTTTAAAGGCTCAAATTTCGGAGATTAAAGTCTGAATTACATGAAAAAAGTCTGAAATATGAGATTAAAGGCTCCAATTTTGAGTTATACATCTGAATTCTGTGATTTAAAGTCCAAATTCTGAGAAAAAATGTCCCTAATCCTCTTCCATACTCCTCAAACACACTCTCAATCAAACCAAAACCTCACACAATTTATCTCGTCCAAACACTCCTGTGGTGTGAAAATCAACAGGAGGAGATAAGATAAGCAGCGACCTGATATATATGTGTGTGTGTGTGTGTGTGTGTGTGTGTATGTTTACCTCAGTCGACTCTGTTTATAGGATGGAGTCCCGTCTGGAAGGTCAAGTTCTGGGAACACCGAACACTCCCTGTAAAACTCGTCTGTGAGAGAGGGATCATGTTAGTTCCACCTTCATGTGTTCACTCGCGGTTCAGTGCAAGTTGAAAGAAAACACAAGAAAATAAACCAACAATTTGCGTTTGCACTGCGTGAAAAACATAAAGTCTGAGTCACATGTGAGTCAGAAGAGGCAGCTTTTGACCACGTCGAGCCGCAAAGTGACTTTAAAACGAACCATGATAAACGTAAAACACAAATAAAAGACGGTTTGTTGCACTTTCTTCACGAGCTGCAGGTCTGGAGGGTTTTCTGCAGGGATGGTGGTCTCAGCTGCCTCAGCGGCCCTCCCTGCAGGTATCCCTCAGCGGGAGGTCGCAGGGGGTCAACATTCATTAGAGCGAATGAAAGGAGAAGAGAGGGAGAGAGGGAAGACTGCGTCGGGAAGAAAAGAGAATTCCCGGGAATATCAATGGAATTCCTGGACCGGCGCTGCGGCGTGTGTGTGTGTGTGAGAGAGAGAGTCAGGGGGTGGAGGGGGTCTTCCTCCCTCCAGAAGAGCCGGTCCGTCGAAACACACATGGTCCGGAACAGATCGTGGGGTGATCTGTTCCCGATCTGTTCCCGTCGTTCTCCTTATTTGGGCTTTGCTGCCGTATTGATAACTCCATCCACTAGAGGGCGCTGCCTGGCTCGCAGTACGCTGCGTTCACAGTCTCGTTAGGAAGATTCGCTCCTGGTTTCAGCCTCTTAGATGTCTGAACCTCGTCCTGAACAGTGGTCTTTGGCTTGTGTGTTGCTAACCCTAATGCTAATGCTAACGAAGGTGTGTGTGTTTGTGTGTGTGTCATTTAAGATTGCGGTTAGCGACTGCCGAGCTGAGCTAACTGTCGGTAAGGGGAAGTTAATAGTTGTGGTCAAATCGGGGGGTTTCTCTGTGTGTGTGTGTGTGTGTGTGTGTGTGTGTGTGTTAATGATGTTCAAAAGAACGAATCAGCCTCTTAGATTTGTGTGTACGGTTAATGAGGTTATTTGTCTGTCTAACTATATGAATGTTTCTATGCAGCTTGTGTGTGTGTGTGTGTGTGTTATCGAGGGCAGGGCGGTGTGTATAGGTGTCTAATCATCAGTCTTTGATGAGCGGGGGGGAATTCCAGTCTCGCCAGTCTAATCCCCGGGTGCGTGCCTTCCGCTCGCTCGTCCTCCTCCCCTTCCTCACCTCGCCCACCCTCACCTGGCTCACCTCTCCTCACCTAGCTCCTTTTAGCTTGATTTACCATTTTGTTTCATCAACGTTATCTACCTACGTCTGTTCAGTTCTGCAGTTTGAGCTACTTATAGCTGGGGATAGCCTTTAGCGTCGTAGCATCTGCAGTTTCCAAGTTGCTAAGCTGGGGTCATCACTGACGACCCCTACAGTATACGACGGGAGGGACAGTTTGGTTAGCTAGCTTCTGGTTTATTTCCAAAAACAAAGTAAGTCGCGAAGGAAGAAACTATTGAAGAGATTTTCCAACTCCTAGCCATCTATGATAGACCTACTACTTTGCTAGCTAGCTACAACCCACAAGCTAACGGTCAAGATTGGCTGGCTAGCTTCTTATTCCAAACATGATGAATGTGGACATTTCTGAATGTTGGTGCAAAATAGTCGCTCTTCAAGATCACCATGAAGATATTTGTTTTCCAAGCTAACAGTTGAACACACACGTTGTAGCTTGCTATGATTTGTCTAGCGAGCTACAACCCACAAGCTAACAGTCAAGTTTGGTTAGCTAGCTTGATAAGTCTGGACATTTCTGAATATTTGCGCAAAATTGCCGCTCTTGAAGGTCACGATGAAGACAGTGTTTAAGTGTTTTTCCAGCTAACATTTGAGCACACACCTTGCAGCCTGCTATGTATTGCTAACCAGCTACAACTGCCAAACTAACAGTCAAGTCTGGTTAGCTAGCTTGTGTGGACAGTAGAGATTTCTGAGTGTTGGTGCAAAATGGCCGCTCTTGAAAGTCACTGTGAAGCTGATAAACAATTGTAATTTTCCAGCTAACATTTGAACCCACACCCTCCTAAATTGCTAAGATACTGCTTTAGCTAGCTAACTGTGAGCCACTGGCTAGTGGTCAAGTTTGTCTTAGCTAGCTTCTGGTTTATTTTCAAATATGATGACTGTACACACCTGAACTAAGATCTTAATACTTTGCTAGCTTACTGCAACCCACAAGCTAACAGTCGAGTTTGGTTAGCCAGTGGTGCCAAATCCCATTAGACTGAATAATTTGACTTTTTCTTGATTCTGACGCACGTATCAATACATTTAAGATACTTTTAAGTCAGTTCCTGCCTCTTCTTGACCTCATATTCAACAACTGAGTATGCACACCTGGTGTCAGAGCTCTACCTGTGCAGTCATGGCTGATCACCTGTCCTGTGCGGACCTCCAGCGGCAGGCCCGACTGGCATGACGGAAAAAATGTGGGATGGAGGTGAAGAGAGAGTGAGGGGGGGGGAAAGAGAGAGAGACAGACGGCGGAGATAGAGAGAGAGAGAGAGTGGAGCAAATATCTGCAGCTCACTGACCTTTCTAAGTGGATTAGATGCCCCGTCAGGGCTGTGGGGGTAACGGGAGGGTAGAGCGAGCATGAGGAGACAGAGAGAGAGAGGAGAGAGAGAGAGAGGGGTATTTAGGAAGGTTTTACACCAGGCTCAGTTATTTTAAACTCAGTTTTGGTCTATTATTTTACAAATTTGCAGTAAAAACACCTCATACTGCAAAAATACTAACTTATTTCTGTGTTTTGGGACTCAGAGTTATGATATATTGCTCCAAATCGTCCAAACAGGCAACAAACTACCAGCTTTTGCATGAATAATACCTTTATAAAGACTTTCTACTGTCGAGATAAAATATTAACTATGTAATAATTATATTATATAAATGGATGGATGGACAACATAGCATCACAGTATGGTACAATAACAAGTTTATGTACATTTTAAATGACAATTGAAGAAGAATTTGCGCCACTTCTGTTTTATTAAACGTATGTTATTAAATGTTTATTAAATAAAATATTATTATTACAAATCAATATCAGACATTTATGTACAAGATTAATCATTTTTAGAGTCATGAGAACGTCGACGCAACCCGCTGCTGTGTTCACTTTAAGAGATTTGTTTAATCATGCATCATTTTGATCATATATTTATTATTTGACGTTCCATAATCTGCAGTTTTTTAGACATTTTGATAGAAGATGAGAGTTTTGCTCAGAGAAATAGATTAAGTAGATGTTTTAAACAGTGTGACGTGTTGTTTCTTGAACGCTTTCGTGCATTTAACTCAGCAAAATACTTTAAAAATCTGATATTTCTGTTCCGTCTCATCGATGGACGCTGCTTTCTTTGACCTGACGTATTTCTTCTTGAGCTGTTTGTGAACAAAAGTGTATATTTTTGGTTTGATTTGAGGACGCGAATGATTCTGAGCAGTTTCACTGGAGCATCTACCAAATGTTTTAAAGCTTTACGAGAGCAACTGATCTCTGTCTCGCTTTTTCTTTTCTTTTTTCGGGGATGAACACATGTCTAAGAGAGAGAGAGCGAGATGGAGAGAGAGAGAGGGATGAGAGAGGGATGAATGTGGAGGACGAGGGGAAAACAGATGGATGAAGAGAAAGAGAGAGTGTGAGCTGCAGGCCCGGGCGTGGGAGAGACAGACTGCATTGAGCTGAAGCAGACCAGAGACTAATCTGGAGATTCAGGGCTTGTAAAAACACCTCCACACACGCACCCACACACACACACACACACACACACACACACTTGACTACCCATGTGCCAGGTGTATTGAGGCGTGTACGTGCCGCTAACTCGCCTTTTTTTGTGTTCGATGCCGACGTGCGACTTTTGCTTTTTGACTATTGACGTGTTTTGATACTCTCAGTGGGAATCAAACCCTCGACCCCGACTGTGACTGCCAGTGCCTTGCTTCAGAGCCTTGGGTTGACAAGCCGTCATGTGCGGACGTGGCCGCAGCTCGTAGTCGTCCGTCAGAAGGCAGATCTGTGGCGAGAGAGGATTTCGTGTCAGAAAACGGTGATGTTGGGCTCAAAACTGATGTTTACGTGAAGCGTTTGAGTGTTTCAATCTGTAAAATTGTGAACATGACACCCTTAAATGTCTCGTTTAGTCCACAACTCACAAAAAAGTCGGTTTACGTTCCGTTTCCCCCTTTTCGTCAGGTTAAACACGTCATAGTAAGACATGTTTGACTCTAAAATGATAAGAAATAATCACAGAATCGTCTAAAAGTGGTTTAAAGCTGCAACAGATCATTTTCATCGTTCATTAACAATATAAAAAGTCCACAAATTTGACCAACAGCAGGAAACTCAGGTATATTTAAAGTACGATGGTGTGAAAACAAAGACAAAAGCATCAAATCTTCACATTTGAGAAGCTCAGACCAGAAAATATTGATCAAAATCAAAATGCTCCTTTTTCTGGATCGATAAAGTGATTAATCAACTGATCTTCTGAGAAACAAAGAGGAAAACAGGAGCGAACAACTCACATTCTTCGTTTTTAGATAAGTATTTGTAATATTGGAAAGTTTAAGGAAAAAACAACTTTTTACTACATGTGTGAGAGACATGAAGAGGCTTCATATAACTCGTGTTTTGCAGTAATCACACAGTTCCTGCTCTGATATCTGAAGTTTCTCTCTGTGTTGCTGTCCTGGTACTTTTCCTCCGCCGTCACCGCTGGTGTTAATCCGTCCCTGTGAGGTAACTCTGTTTTGGGAGTCGGTGTGTTTTCCCAAAACAGATGACTTCCCTCCAATGATCTCACTGTGGGAATCACTGGGCTGAGACCGAGACACGAGACTCAGAGTCACGGTTTACAACTCGTTAAGTCCTTCTCACCTCTCCCCTTTGTGACTAACGGAGCTTTGACGCTTTAGTAGAGGATTAATCTACAATATCTGTGAGGATTTGCTGCCTTTTCTGTGTTTTATTGACCGTCAGTGGTCACCAACCCGCCCAGTTTCTGCAAAATATTTGATATGTTGAAACTTGCATCACTGGGATTCTGCTCTGGTTATATTTAGGCATCAGAACAGTCAATTAGGTTGAGGAAAAGATCACGTTTTGGATAGAAATACCCGCTTTGCTCTCTACAAACACAGCTTTTTGTTGCCACAGCTCTCTCTCCATCTCTGTTTCTGGTTGGGTTCAGGTACAAACACACTTGGTTAGGTTTTGGGAAACATGATTTGGCTCATAATACTCTCTGTGGTCTCTGGTCACCACAAACACAGATGTTAAGAATTACCAGTGTTGTTGATCCCAACTATGGTTAAGTTTAGTTACACAAAAAACCTCTTGATTAGGATTCTGAAAAGATCAACTTTTTGGCTTTAAACAATCGTTTTTGACACGTCATATGCTCTGGTTAGGTTTAGACACAAGACACACTTGGTTAGGGCGAGGAGAAGATCATGATTTGGCTCAGAAAACGTGTTTCGGTAGCCACAGACATGGCTGGAGACGTCCAAAGTCCTCCTCAAATATACCCGGTGTTGTCAAACCTAACTCCGGTTTGGTTTAGGCACAACAAACACTTGGTTAGGGTGTTTTGGCTTTAAAATATCTGCTTTGGTCTCCAGAAGTGCGGCTGAAGATATTGTCCGACTCCCTGCCAAAAGATATCCGGTTTCTGACGCCACAAACGCGAAACACAGTCTCGAACAGCGGTCACTGGCTTCTCGTCTGTAAGTCCCCAAATGTTTACGACCTTAACGTTTTTCTGGAAGCGGAGGCGAGCAAGCAAGCGACCACTGTTCAGGACTGCGTTTCAACATTTGTAAGCAGGACAAGCAAGACATTGTATTTATGGCGACAAAGACCTCAGGTCATCTCCAGCCGTGTACCCAACCCTTAACCAGAACATAAGATATCAAATTAAACCCTGAAGAAATGTAAAGTTGCAACACTTCTGTGGTTCTGCAGAGACGTACGTTGCCCACATTTATTAGCCGTAGGCTGTCGATTCAAAGACGTCTCCTCGTAAACTATAAGAGGGACTTTTTTATATTTTGTTGACCAAACACTTGAACGGACTGAGTCACAGCTCTCCTGTCTGTCTGCACCGTCCAATAAAGCAGTACCGCCGCGAACGCCGTCAACACAAACACGGACCCACAAAGAGTTCTGTGCAGACACAGAAGAATGCTGACTTGTCTGTCCTCGGCCTCTCGCGCTCGCTGCCTCTCCATCTTTCTCACAACCTGGCTGCCTGGCATGCGTGCAGTCGATGCCCGTCTGGCATCCGCTGTGTCAACAAGCATGGGAAAAGTTAATCAACAGCTTGGCACTCCCACTCCCCCGTTCACCTCCCTCCCTCCCTCCCTCCCTCCCTCCCTCCCATCCTTCTCGCCTTTTCCTTTAACCCCTCTTCGACAACAACTCTCTCGCTCCTGCGGAGAGAGCCGAAGGACCGACAGATGTTTTACTTTAGATAAAAGTGTTTTATTTTGGGTCCGACCTTGCACCGGTCACCTCGTCATCAAACAAAACCTGCAGGGGGGAATCCACAGACCTTTCTCTCTCCTTCTCTGTGGGTAGAAGAAGAAGAAGTGCAGTGACGCCGTAGCGTGATCATGCAGCGCCCTCTGGTGGCGATGTTGGCGTTTAACATGTCCCAAAATGCTCCTGTGTTGACAGAAAGAAATGCAACATAAAGAGAGAAACCACGCATACGCAGATGATTATGTCTTCTACCTTTTAGATTTTTGGCCAAATATATGAATATTTAAGGTCTTTTTGTGTGTAAGTCTGTGTTTTTGTTGTCAACTCTGGCTACAAGACTCTCTGAGCTGGAACCAAGGATTGTTTTCATCGTCCATCAATCTGTTGAATTAGCTTCTCGATCGATGGATTAACTTGTTTGGTCTATAAAATGTCAGAAAATGTAGATCAGTGTCCGCAACCCAAAGATTATTCAGTTCACTGTCACAGAGGAGGAAAATATCCACATTTAAGAAGCCGGAATCAGATGTTTTCGGCTTTTTCTGACCCAAACCGGTAACTCTGCTGTCAAAACTGTCATCCTCATCTCTTTCTCTTTTTGTTCTTGTCCTCCAACAGTCTTGCCACGGATGTTCGGGACCCAAATGTAACTGTCAAACAGAAAAAGGAGCCAAGGTCAGTACAAACACACGAACAATCAGTGACTCCGGCGTCGGGAAATGTGATGACGCGTAAAATAGACAAAGACTGAATAAATGTTTTATATCACATCATGATGTTGTTTGACAGAGATATGAGGACACTTTTTATGTTATATCATCAAGGTTTTACTATAATTTCAATTATTATCAGTTCATGTTACAGCCAGTGATACATCGGTTAATATTGGTGATATAAGAAGCCCGATTGATACTCAGAGTTGATTTTAGGTTCAGATATTGATAAATCATCTAACCCTAACGATATACATCTACAATAGGTCTATATATGTGAGTTTGTTCAGGGAAATATAGGAATAAGCTGCAGAAAAATGATTATAAGTAAAGTACTAAGTTTTGTGTCCTTGTCTTTGCGTACAGGGTGAGCGGGGTTTTCCAGGTCTCACCGGACCTCCAGGAGTCCCAGGATTCCCCGGACCTGAAGGGCCCATTGGACCCAGAGGAGAGAAGGTGGGTGGAATCGGGTTTAACTGTTTAATTACAGGACGTGTAGTTCGGATGAAGGTCGGTCGCTGTTGGTGTAAAGAACTATTCGACCAGTGATCTGACCCGGTTTATGTCTGTTCTTCCTCGCAGGGTAGCGATGGACCTATGGGACCGGGTGGTCCGAAAGGAATAAGAGTAAGTGCATCACTTTAATTTATTTTATTTTAATTGCCTGGCAAACAGCAGCGTCAGACTTCACGTTAGAAACTCTCTTGTACCAAAAAAAACACCCTCTTTAATCAGGTTTTAATTAGTCTATCGGTCCGTCTCCTCACTTCAGGTTTAGTTCAAGAAGTTTGATTATGTTTGTTTCATTTTGGGGTGAATTGTCTGAAAGGTTTCAGGTTGTAGTTCCCCCTCCTGACCAGCAGGTGTCAACATTACACATCATCTCAAACCGAGTCAGTGAGGGCATGAAGAAGAAGAAGAAGAAGAAGAAGAAGAAGAAGAAGAAGTCTTCTGTGGTTGTTCTTCTGATTTGTTTTATTCTTCTCGTCCTGACAGGGCCCGTCTGGACTGCCAGGCTTTCCAGGAACGCCAGGACTTCCAGTGAGTGTTTCCTGTCATGAAACAAATCCAACTACTTCCACGCCCAAAAACACCCAGGTTGCATGTGTGATGTAACTTCCTTGTTTTACTTCCTGTCTCCCAGGGTCTGCCCGGGCAGGACGGACCTCCGGGGCCGAGAGGAGTGCCAGGATGCAACGGCACAAAGGTAACTGTTGTTACTGAGCGTTCGGAGGATACATTAAAGAATATTTCCACATGAGAAACTTTAGATACATTTGACTCATTCTGAACAGGTTCAAGCTCATAAATGACTCAGTTAAGATGCTTTTAAATTGTGAATATCTTAACGTACGGTCAGAATTTACTTGATTTTTGCTGATTTGTGGTACTATTATACTTTTTTATTTCTTGTCAAACTCTTGTGTTAAATGAGTTTCTCCTTCTCCTTATTCACCTTTTTCTTCTTCTCCTCTCCAGGGTGACAGGGGTCTCCCAGGAGGAGGAGGAATCCCTGGACAGCAGGGACGGACGGTGAGTTTGAAGAGAAAGTCCATTCATTATCAGACTGTTTGACACATTAATTAATGTTTCCCATTAACTTCTTCTTCTCTTCTTCCTTTTTTCTAGGGTCCACCTGGTCTTCCAGGACCAAAGGTGAGTGCATCATCGTCACTGTCTCATCTTTTTCAGACAACTTTGATTAATATTAGCTTTAAATTTAATCAGAATCAATGATAGATGGCAAATAGTGCAGATTTTAAAGGGAAACATGTGGCAGTATATCGACTTCACTGTCACGTAACGCAAGAAAAACTATAATAATAATAAAATATAAAAGATTTGTTATGATAAAAACTGTGTTTTTTGGTTGTTTTTCTTCTTCTTTCATGTTATTTTAAAAATATTGTTGAAGTGAGTAAGAATAAGACAAAAGACTCGCTTTGGTTCAGTTGGCTGTTCTCCAGTAAATTAAGTTTTTAATTAGTTGATTTAATTAGACGTGTAATTGACTTTTTCCCTTTGCTGCTTTGCTGTTTTTTTGCCACAAGATGGTGCTGTTGTCCGATATGTTGGGTCAAAACAAACCTCAAAGAAAAAGCAAATAGATTATTAATACTTTAACGTCCACTTGTCGACATGACGTTTGTTCTCTCCTCCGCAGGGCGACCCTGGCGATGTGATCTCCACCAACCGCTTCGGAGAGAAAGGAGCAGTGGGACTTCCCGGACTACCAGGAGTTCCTGTGAGTTTGTGCATTCAACTTCTTTAAAATCCAAACACGCTCAGTCCAATCCACTTTTATTTCAAAGTCTAGCATCCGTCCTCAAGTTGATCCAACATAAATCTGTAATATTTAGATTTTCTGGGATGATGAACCCATTGAAAACATGGAGTGGGTTTGAATATCTCAGACTGTAAACGTCTCAGAGCGTCATTTGATAGAAGAGCTGCACCAAACTGAAATGTGTTATTATTTTCACCACCAATCTTATTTTCCTGTCTTACTTAGATATCTTTCGGTGGGGTTTGATTGTTTCTGTTGTGCATTAGTCTCTAAAAATTAATCACATGCAAAAAAAATCCACAAAATCACCTTTCAGAGTTTACTGTGACTTTATCTGTGTGTTCATGTCACAGGGCACACCCGGACCCCCCGGTTTACAGGGGCCACTCGGCCCTCCAGGACCCAGAGGCTACGAGGTACAGAAGAAGCCGCTATACAACATGATACCACTGTTGAAATTTTGTATTTCATGTTGAAAATGGACAGTTAAACTCCCTGCTAATTGTTTTCCGGTGTTGTCCTTTAGGGTCGTCCAGGTCCTCCCGGTCCTCCCGGACCAAAGGTGAGTTCAAACATTGACGAGTCTGAAGAGAGACAGATTTTGTAATTGATCCGACAAGATAATGACGCTTTTGCTCCGTGTGAATCCTCTTTAAGTTTTCTGAATCTGAGAGCGTTTGGTTGGTCGTTTAATACTTCTCTGCTTTTTCCTCCAGGGAAACATGGGACTGAACTTCCAAGGACCCAAAGGAGAGAAGGTATTTACTGTTAACCAGGGAAACATTTGTTGTCATGACCCCTTGCTCGATTTATTTCAAACCCTTAATCTAATCCGGTGTGTGTCTGTGTGTGAAAACAGGGTGATCCCGGTCTGCCAGGACCTCCCGGTCCTCCCGGACAAGTGGGAGAACAGAAGAGACCACCTGAGACAGAGATCCAGAGAGGAGACAAGGTAACACCACCAACAGAGAACAGAGAACTGAGAGTGCCACCATATATTTCATCTAATGCTTTATATTCAAGTCATTTTACAGTAAAGCTGCAGCAGCACACCTAGTTTGGATCTAATCTGACCACTGACGACAAAAAGCAAAGTTAAGAACCTGTCTTCATGTCAGGACATTTATCTGCTGGATGCTGCAATTTTCACTTCAACCACTAGATGGCAGCAGATCCGCTCTGCAACAGTGTGGCTCCCTGCAGTAACTTAGTACCTCCTCAGACATTTATTTAGTTGTTTACATGTTTCTCCTGGTGAGTACTGGATGATGCATGATGGCTCTAAATGGATGGAAAGCTTTTAGTTTCTAATTGATTCCTTCTCCGTGGACGGACGTTTTCAATCAGTCAATTTCAAAATCAGTTTGGTTGAAGCTTCGAACTCTTACGCTTTCTCTTTTGTGTGTTTCCTCTGCAGGGTGACCCGGGAGTTCCAGGACCAAGAGGCGATCCAGGCTATCCAGGGCCTCCTGTAAGTATCTGATCGTCACAGCCTGTAGGCAAATTGCCCCACACTGAAGATAGTTCATTAGTGAGCTTCTGTACATCCACAATGTTGACGAGTTTTCGGTTTGGCTTCATAGGGTCCCTCAGGAGGACAGAGGGGAGACAAGGGAGAACCAGGAGAAGCAGGCAAACGCGTAAGTAGTTTTATACTCATGGTGACGTATGTTTAAGCCTAAACTTTTACCCACAGCTTTGATCTTCATTTTTTGAAGGTCTCAGTATGCTCAAGTTCTTAATGAACCACCTAAACCCCCAATGGAACCCCCAATCCAACATTGGAATTGGGGGGAGGATATGCGTCCAACAGTTGTAGTAACTTTTTCAATGAAATCGGACAATCATACCCCCTCATTGCACTGCAGAGGTGTAAAAGTCCCTCTCAAGCTCTAACTCTTGCATGTGCATCCAAGTGCAACTCCATGGATGACGGTCAGGAACTCGGTGTCATTATCCTGATTTTTACAATTAACAGAAGGTAATGAATTCTTGGAAAAAGCAGGAGGGACGTAAATATATC
Source organism: Sparus aurata (assembly GCF_900880675.1). Classification (NCBI taxonomy): domain Eukaryota; kingdom Metazoa; phylum Chordata; class Actinopteri; order Spariformes; family Sparidae; genus Sparus; species Sparus aurata. The sequence continues at coordinate 13,195,068 of NC_044196.1, read as the reverse complement.
TTAACTTGTAAGGTCTAAACTTAAATTCAGGGGAACACCCATCCAACAACGGAAATTTAGCAAGAGTTTGCGTCCATCGTTTTTAGTAACTTGACAAAGAAATCTGTCAATCGTACTTACTTTATGCAACAATTGAATTCCTTCAAACATAGACTGTCTGAAACCTTGCGCTACTATCCCAATTTGACATACAAAAGACACTGAATTCTTGGGGAAAGCTGTGGGATGCAGCCTTTAAACATGGCCATAGACATAATTGTTTTTTTAAGTATACCGAGGCCTTAAGAGTAACCTTTTTACCAAGTCTGAACATTCAAACAACTTTTTGACAAGTTAGTATCGGCCGAATGGTCCTCACTTTCCAAGTATACCTTCACTTGTGAGGTAAAGACACTGAATAGCTTCTTCGTAGAAGCTTTGTTGTGCAGCCAGGAGGAAGCTATGATTTGAGCATTGGCCATAGACATATACCGACAGAGATTTTGAAGCATACACGGGCCTTTACGGTGAAAAACGTTGTGCCGTTGTCCCGATTTAAACAATTGATTACGTCGTATTCACACAGAAACACAAAAGACTTCTTGGTTGCCATGAATGTGTTCATATGAAATGTTTTCCTAGGTCTTTTGAAGCATATGGAGACCTTAACGATAACCCTAAAAACAAGTCTTAACATTATGTTTTATTGCAAAGTTATGATTCGCTAAATTGTCCCGACCCTAGCCTCACTTGTAAGGTCTTAACTTAAATTGGCCCTTCCTTGCAAATGCGTTGGACCTCTTCCTAATCAACATTTTCTCTCATCTACAGGGCAAACCAGGCAAAGACGGAGACCCTGGTTCTCCAGGATTCCCTGTGAGTTCTGCAAACGACAAACTAGACAATTATTATACATCATCCTTTTAGTAAATCTCTCAATCACATTTCTAACTTTTTTTTTCACTTGTTCACTATCAGGGAATCAAAGGAGAATCGGGCCTTCCAGGTCCTCCAGGCAGGGATGGGGAGAGAGTAAGTTTTCTTAAATTTTTTTAATAAATAGATTCCAAATGAACTGTGCAGCCATGGGTTGTTTCGATAACTTTCACCTGTCCATCTCTTTTTAGGGATTCAAAGGTGAACCTGGATATCCAGGCCCACCAGGAGCGGTGTGTATTCTACATTCTCCTAATTTAGAGCTTTTCGTCCAGCAGGAATCTCACACTCTTCATCAGACGATAATTTGCTAAATTATCGTTTTTTTATTGAATTAAAAAAAAAAACTCGATTATCTTCTTGATTTCATGATTTCTTATTCATGCAGAGGAATCTGTAATAATGATATCCTGCTTGTTTCATCCAAGTACTTTTGAAAAACCCTTCGTAGTCTAGAAGTACAATATAAGTGCAGTACATTCATCTGACCACTGGGTGGGGACACTTCCCTCTCTCACCTTGATTTCATTTTGTTCACCTATGTTGTTTATCAAAGTGATTAAAACTGCGTGTGATGCATTTCTTTTGAATTTTTTTGTCATCGTTCCACCAGGTGATTGGCACACAGAATGGAGCTCGGCCCGGTCCTAAAGGTGATCCTGGGTACCCCGGAACACCTGGATCCAAAGGAGATAGAGGGCCACAAGGTAAATAAACACGCCCATGCAGACACAAAACACTGGCTCAATCCATTTCGTTTGACATTAAGTCGCTAGCTAATGAACACCAGATGATATTGCTATTTCTGGGTAGACCCAGTCAGCTCAATGGACTGCTAGCTACATAGCTAACTGAGCTAACTTGCCAACAGGAGTTAAAGTGTGAATGGAGTGTGAATTCAACAGGTGGCAAATACTAACACATTTAAACACATTTAAACTCTACCTTCCTGTCTTTTCCAGGTTTGACAGGCCCTCCAGGAACACCAGGAATTCCAGCTATCGGTGGCGGTGGTCAGCCTGGACAACCAGGCTTCCCAGGAGAGAGAGGCCAGAAAGGTGAAGCCGGTGTTCCAGGGATATCTCTGCCCGGTCCCCCAGGACGTCAAGGGGCTCCTGGTTCTCAGGGTTCACCAGGTCTTCCTGGACCTCCAGGCTTTTCCACAGCAGTACAAAACTGCATCCCTGGAGAACCCGGGCGTCCCGGTGTGCAGGGAGAGAGAGGTTACCCAGGAGAGACAGGCCAGAAAGGTGAGAGATGATGGTTTTCATCCAGAAATCAATCATGGAGAAGACTATTAGCTATTGTATGTGCATATGATGACTAAATATACAGTAAAACAGCAAGGCTATGAAAAAATCTCACGAAAAAAATCATGTTTTGGAGTTGAAATGTTGTGCGATAATACCAAAAGATTAAGAAGTTGATCAAGTTTAAGGGAAGACGCTGCAGGTGAAATGCACTGGTCAGTATTTCAGACACTGACCTCGGTGATCTGTTTCTGTTTCAGGTGATAAGGGAGACACTTGTGTGAACTGCTTTGGTAGTACCAGTGCCCTTCCAGGACCCCAGGGACCTCCAGGACCACCCGGATTCCCAGGTAACACCACTCAACCTCCAAATCAGTAGAGTCCCACCAGATAAAGTAATTTCAAATACTTTCTGTAATGATGGATGGTCAGGAAACCCTCCATGTGGACTAAATAAAACGTGAGTGCATGCTAGCTCATGTTATGCTAATGTTAACTCAGAGCATTTGGATGCCAAATGTTTGCCAGACCTTCAGATTTATTCATGAGGAGCTCATTATTTTAGCCAAGGTTCTACCTTGCTGCCTGGTTGTCATTCATTTTGGCAATGTAAATCTACTCTATATTATACTGGAGACTATTGCATCATTAATACTGCATGTCTTATTCCTCCTCTCGCCTCAATCAGGAAATCCTGGCCCCCAGGGTGTCAAAGGAGACAGAGGATTTCCAGGAACACCTGGTGGTGTTGGACCTGCTGTGAGTACTTCTTAATTTTCCTCAAACAGCTCAATTCATTTTAGAATTTATATTCATACATCAAAATTGTATTCTGGGAATTTGGGCTTTAAATTGAATGAATGAATAAATTACGAGCTTTAAAAGACTTGCTGATGTCCACTGGGACCATACGTGTCTGGCCGTGAGAAAGAATTTGACTGAACAACCTTATCCTCTTTTCTTTTTTCCTTGATCTAGGGTGGTCCTGGTCCTCAAGGTTCTCCAGGATACCCCGGAGAGAAGGGAGACCCAGGTGATGCCATCTCAGTGAGTGGCGTACGGGGAGAGAAGGGCGACACTGGCTTCCCTGGAGCACCTGGTCTGCCTGGCCTGGATGGTCGACCCGGTCGTGACGGACTGCCTGGAGGTCCTGGACCCAAAGGAGCTCCTGTAGGTGGCTTTCACTTAATCCCTCCATCATGGAGATTGATCCATGGTCCATTTCATGACTTATACATGTTCAACAGGGCTCTTTGCAAGTGAAAGGAGAACGAGGGCTCCCCGGTGATCCAGGTGCCCCAGGTAATCCAGGAGACAGGGGTCCTCCAGGACCACCTGGCTTTGGACCTCAGGGGCCTTCAGGAGAAAAGGGTATCCAGGGTGTATCAGGAAGACCAGGAGGTCCCGGAGCACCCGGTAAGAGGAATACTTCTTGCAGACAGTTGAGCTGTTCCCACAACTAACCTTGTTTTTTCCACCTCTTTCAATCCCTACTGTCGTTAAAGGTGCAATATATACACATTTTTCTTAAGATCATTCAACACTGATCCAGAATGTTCAACAGAATTTGAAAGAGTTATAGTTTTGATACTGGCCTCGTACTTTTATGCTTATGCTTCTTTAATGTCCAGTTGAACTACTGTTACAAAAAGTACCAGTGCACTTAAATCTGCTCACTGAAACCATCCAACCATCTCTCTCCATGCAGGTGCTAAAGGTGAACCAGGCCTGTCAGTCGCCGAGAAAGGCTTACCAGGACCCAGAGGACAGGATGGAGAACCAGGACTGCCCGGCTCACCAGGTACAGGAGTAATTATTTAAGGTTTGTTATTCATGCAGTGCATGACACATGTTTCTGATGTCTGATCAGGTTTTTTTTTATTGAACTTTTGTCAGGTAACCCAGGTCAGTCTGGACAGCCTGGTTTCCCTGGTTTACCAGGAGCCAAGGGTGATCCTGGACTCCCGGGCATCGGACTCCCAGGACCCCCAGGTGCTAAAGGTAAAGAAACTCCAATCAAAACTCTTCCCTTTCCTCTTCCCTCCTTGACCTTTACATCCTGCCTGAGTACATCTCATGTCTCCTCCGTGTTTTCTTCCTCTACCTCACCCTGTTTTCTTTTCCCTTTCCTCAGGATTCCCAGGTATCCCCGGACAGCCAGGATCTCCTGGTGGACCAGGCAGACCAGGAGTTGACGGACTTCCCGGGCAGCCTGGAATACCTGGATCCAAGGTAAGTTGATAGAAGGATGATGTCTTGAATGGCTACTTTACTAAATGATCAAATTTGACCGTTTGGCCACGCTCTGTGTGACAGGGCGAGCCTGGCTTTGGTCTTCCTGGCCCGCCAGGTTTACCAGGAGTACCTGGATCTAAAGGATTCCCCGGACCAAAGGGAGATCCTGGTTTCCCTGGCGGCCCTGGTTCACCTGGACGATCTGGATTTGACGGCGCTCCAGGGTCTAAAGGTAGTCATCATTTACAGCTTTGATGTTTTTCAAGTACTTTTGTATATATATTAAAAAAAAAAGTACAATTACTCCCTCGTCTGTTTCTGTGTAGGCGATCCGGGCATACCTGGTACACCTGGAGCTCGTGGCCCACCTGGACCCACCACCATTGGCTCAGTGGGACAACCTGGCCCACCTGGACCTCCTGGCCCAATGGGACCACCAGGTGAGATAAATAAACAGTGCTGTAAAAAGTACCCAATAGGAAGATTTAAAGATAGTAGAGGGGTCGAAGTGTAAAGTAGCACAAAATAGACCTCAAGTGAAGTACAGTTACCTCAAAAGTGTACTGACATACAGTAGTTAAGCAAAATTACTTAGTTACTGATTTTTTTGTGACACTGATTTTTTTAGTTTGGTATATATTGTGCATCTTTGTACGTGTTAATCCTATAAAATATTTGTCAGTTTGTTTGTTGGTCACCCAGGACTGTGCATGACCATCCACGTGTCCATGTTTTGGGCTTGTTAAGGTGTCTGGATGTCATTTTGGTTCACTGGTTTAAATTGTGTATATCGCACACTTTCCATGTGAGCACCTGAGCACCTGTCGAGGGTTTGTGTGCTTGGTTGAGAAACACAGTCGCCCTTTTGGTTGGTGATCGAGGTGTGTGTACAGATTGACTTTGACTTTGTGTCTATGCCTGGGCCTCCTCTCTCTGCCACCTTTTTGTTTTTGAAGACACCACCAGCTCTCCCACCCTGTCTTGGCTTCGTCACCATCTACCACACTTTCTTTGAACACACTCAAGGCACTTTCTTCGTGAGCACACCAACCTTAAATTCCAGTATTTGCGTCTTCTCTCGCCACTTTAACCTCACGCCACTTTTCCTATCGAATGTGCGCAAAAAACACAAACTTACCCACGTTCAACAAAATCATCGAATGCTCTGAGCACGCACTGGTTGCTGAATCAGAGTGTTTTCGAAAAAAGGCGGCGTCATCTAGATGTTTTAATGCATTTAATGCATTATAATCTGTTCTCCTCATCTCATTTTTGGCTTATTCCAACGCTCCGCCCTCTGCGCTTTGAAACACGCCCCCTCCCTTACCTGCGATGCTCTGATGCCAAGGCGAGAAAGGTATTGTGACCCAATACTGGTGCTGGTTGACGGCCGTTTAATAGTGTCACATATCACACAGAGTGTATGATTGCGTTATACATTCACACACACACACGTTTAAACGCATATGTTTGTATCAGCCTATATTTTGCCTGATATGCGCCAATATGAACACTTTTTTCCAGAGATTAAGCTGCAGAAAAAAGATGTTTGGGGTAATTTATAATGATAAAATTCTCCATCAAGTTAACAGTTTCATTATCTAAACAATGCAACCTTGATATCATCATTACAGGATTCCCTGGATCAAATGGTGCGAAGGGAGACCCCGGTCCTCCAGGTCTAGACATCCCAGGTCTGCCTGGAGACCGAGGAACTAATGGTTTCCCAGGTTCCCCAGGACAACCAGGAACCCCAGGACCTCCTGGAGGACCAGGACGTGATGGCCTGCCTGGACTGCCAGGTAAAAGATGACATTTATGTCATTAATATGTAGTCATGACCTTGTAGAGTAAGTGTTGATACCACATATAAGATAGCTAATTCTTTAATAAAGAATGATGCTACAACTGATGCTAACTGGTTTTAAGCATTAGAGCTATTTTTTCAAGGAGATTTGCTTGCTGACTGACTGACCTACTAGACTGACTAGCTAGCTAATTGACCATCTTGCTAAAGCAGCTCGCTAGCTAGCTTAATAGATAATTGATGTATGTTAGATACCAAGCGTAAAGACAAGATGGGTGAATAGGTCAAATGGCAGACTTTCATACAGGAAACTGTGTGAAGCCATGTTTTTTTAACCTCAACATGATCTCTTTCTCTGTTCCACCATTCTTAAATATCCTGCAATAGCGCAGTAGCTTGAACATGTTGCCTGTTATTGAGCTGGCTACCTGTCCCAGTGGTTTTGGGGTTTGCTAAATGGCTAGCTAGCTGGATACCAAGAATGCCATTTAACTGTCTGGCTGAGTGCTTAACTTTCTATCTATCTGTTAATATAATAACCAACTAGCTATAGCTGTGTGTGTGAGATGGACTTTGTAGCTGAATATTTTGAACTTAAGTTTTTTGTTTATTTTTTTTATCTAACTTCGAATGTCTGACTGTCTGCAGGTACCAAAGGTGACATGGGTCCCATAGGACCTCCAGGACCCTCTGGAGGACCAGGAGGCCCAGGAGGACCTGGTGCTCCTGGCTTTAAAGGTATTTACATATATTCACACACACAGTATGTCCTAAGTTTTGAAAGGTTTTGAACTGTTAACATTTGTTAACACTGGTTTGGAGTATCCAAGCCCTTAGAAAGCATATAAAAGCATACTGTATCCCAAAGGAATAATTCATGATATTTTCACGTAAGTAAATATCTGTGTTGTTACTTCTGTGGTCGATATAACATAAAATGAACTCAACAGCAGTTTCAAAAGTGCACGAAGGGACCACAACAATGAGCAATGACAAATCCGTCACAAAAATGACAGAGTAACGAAAAACAAGGTGCTAAAGATCTCTGATTCTTGTGTTCTTCTCTACAGGTGAACCTGGATTCCCCGGCAGAGATGGCACACCCGGTGGTCCCGGTGGTAAAGGAGAGAGAGGCGACCCAGGTGTTATGGGGCCCCCGGGAGCCACCCTGACATCAGCAGTCACAAAGGGAGACAAGGGAGATCCTGGACTTCCAGGTACAACTGAGAACACCTTCTTTGTCTCTCCACGAGTGATTTGCACTTTGTCTTAAGCCTTTAGAGCTTATTGTGCCTCTCACCATTTTTTTAAATACACACTGTATTTTTGTGTGTGGTGTCCAGGTTCACCAGGTTTTCCAGGTCAGAAAGGCATCTCTGGTCTCTCTGGTGATCCCGGACTGCCGGGATCAGATGGACGCCCTGGACTCCCTGGACCACCAGGTATGTGTACCTCCTTACACAAACACACATATGAAAACACTCATACTGGTGCAAGTAGGTTTCTAATATACTGTTTCAACTGTGCAACAGGTCCTAAGGGAGATGCTGGCATCCCAGGAGGCCCAGGCAGTCCTGGAGGTCCAGGATCTAAAGGCGGTATGGGAGAAATGGGAATACCAGGTGGGTTTGAACATCTCGTATCTCTATCCAGTTGGTGATTCACTGAAAGCTTTCCCCAAATTTCTTCTAAAAATGGGATGAAATATTGAAAAAGCTCTGAAATGTATTTATTTTTGAAAATATTTGGATTCCACCCAAATACTGGTTATATTTTACATCCTGTAGCCATGCTTATAACTTATTTTTACTGGTAAACAACACCTCAGGATAATTTTACATGACCATATACCAAAGAACTAATCAGTGCTGATAATACTCAGTATGCTGATAGATAAAGGGGTGATGATAACACAGTAGATGCTTTGAAATCCCTACATATAACTATGCAGTGTTCTAAGCAGACCAGATGGCACGCAGCAGATGATAGAACGCTTGTTACAACCGTAACAGACTTTAGACTTGACTTGGACTTGCTAAAAATGACGTCTGACAGATTCTGGCCCAAGGAATAGAAGCTACGTTGGATAGACGTGGTATGGAAAGCCTTTTGCTAATTGAGTTCCTTGACGTTGGCGAGGTGAAGTTTTTGGTTGACATCTCACTAAAGTCATTCCAGTTATCAAATACTCTCCATACTACGTCTCACCCATGTAACTTGTGCCGACATCTGTAAGACTTACGTCTGGATCAAACAGGATAAAGCGTTATAAATACTAATGTTTCATTTTGATGATGTCACAGGACCATCAGGGCAGAAGGGTCTACCAGGTCAGCCAGGAAGGTCTGGAACCCCAGGACAACCAGGAGGACCTGGTTTCCCTGGAGCCAAAGGTGAACCAGGCTCTGCCGGAGTCGGACCACCTGGACCCAGCGGACTCAAGGTACAGGACGCAACCACTGAAATGTCCTTAGTTCAGAAAAAGTGGAATTTTAGGTTGACACTTTGTTTTATTCGTGTCTCTCATAGGGTGAACCTGGCCAGCCAGGGTTCCCGGGAACTCCAGGACTGAAAGGAACTCCAGGATCACCTGGTCTCCCAGGTTTACCAGGAGGGCCAGGTGCCAAAGGCGACCCCGGTCTGCCAGGATTCCAAGGTAAATCTGACATTTGACAACAACAGGTTCAAGAATGACTCTCAGCTGGTGACATACGTGAAGCACATATTTGAAACTATCTACTTATACTAACTATAAAGTAAAAACATTTGTAAAATAAGTAAACTGAAGTTAAAATAAAATAGAAAAAGTAATATTGATGATATTGGAAAGTCATTATGTACCCAAAGCAACATTTACTGACGTGTCGACCATCTCCTGTCAGGTTCTCCCGGTATCCCTGGCCCCAAGGGTCTCGATGGTGGGCCTGGTGCCCCAGGTCTCAATGGAGCTCCCGGCAGACCAGGAGAGCCTGGCCGACCAGGAGGACCAGGGTTGCCAGGAGAAAAGGGTCAGGCTGGTCGGGACGGGATCCCAGGACCATCTGGAGTGAAAGGAGAACCTGGTGAGTCACAGCCAGACATGTCTGAAAGATATTATCCTTACTTATCCATGTAGTATACTCAGTGTGTATTTGATTTCCTTCGCTTCCAGGTCTTCCTGGTTATGGTGGTCCTGGTCCATCTGGTCTTCCAGGGTTGCCAGGTGAGTAACCACCTATTATATGTAAAAAACAGTTGTTTTGATTATTGTCTCTGTACTGATATGACAAACTCTACTTCATTTCTCACTAGGTGCGAAGGGAGACCCAGGTCCTCCAGGAGGACCTGGCACGCCTGGTTTCCCCGGCACTAAAGGAGAGGCTGGTTTCCCTGGCTCTCCTGGTCCTGGTGGCAACCCCGGCCCCCCCGGGCCCCCAGGACTTGCTCTGCAGGGCCCCAAAGGACTCCAAGGACCTCCTGGACCACCTGGAAGAGCAGGTAAAGTACTTCGATTTACTATTCGCCATCACATGTACTGCCAGAAACTGCTGTCTGGTTTTCTTATCGATGGTTTGTTTTACCCAACTACAGTAAGAGGTGGGTGGTGTTTATTATGTCAGATTTCCAATTAATATTAGGTCAGGGCCTAAATTAAGTTAACAGCATTATCCAAGTGATCTTAATGCAATTAACCCTGTTAATCTGGATCAGTAAACAGGATAAAGAAGCACACTGCCAGATCCTGGCTTCACGTGCTGTAAAAGTACAAAAGCCAGAGAGTTAAAGATAGCAATATAGGTCACACTCTGGCCAAAGACAACAAACAATTGTGGTCCACAGGTGATCAGATCTGGTAGTCACCCAGGCCATAACTCAGCCAACTGTATGGCCTAGCTCATCCTAATGACTCCCTATGTTGGGCTAGACTTGGATTGGATGGGACTTAATTTAGCTAATTTAGAGAAAACTCACGATTGCTGGTGGATATTGTGAAAACCAGACAGCAAATGACAGAACCTGCACTTTAAATGTGAATGCTTTCATCTCAATGTCGACTGATTTGCATGGGACATTGTTTCACCACCAATGGACTGTTTGAGCACCACCTGTCCAGTCAGTGTCAACAACACTTGTGATAAAAGTCTGCCATGCACACTCCTCCACTCCCCCCCAATCCTTCTTTACCAGGAAACATTGAGGTGCTCCTCACAGACCAATCACTGTTTGTCAGCGGGGGGTTGACCATGCCCCCCCTCCCAAAAAAGAGCATGTGTTCATACCACTTTGTTGTCATCATGCAATATTTTCTTTCATCCACCAATCCATCGGTCCTCATGTCTCCTCACACCTTTTGCCCTCTTCTCATGATCCCATAATGGGTGGAATTGTAATCTATCCATCTCTCCACAGCCATGAAGTTTGTGTGTTTATGTCCTCCTGTGGACAGTGTAACAACAAAATATGTGTGTCAAATGTTTGCGGTCACGTCCAGTAATGTTAAATAAATGTTGGTGTCAAACAGCTGAGCCTGGGGCAAACTAAAGACTTTCAACTGCATCTTAAAAATGGAGTTCATGACACATTTCTTTTAATTGTATTTAATGGAATTCAGTTACATTTTTGTTAAATACAATTAAAAGTCATCCAAAAAACCTGCTTTGGTCTTGCTTAATCGTAGTGATATTCAACTTTACTTAACTCGGTTAAGTTAAAAATAACTCGATGGCAATGATGTATAATAATGAATGAAATAATGAAATGGACCAATAGAAAAACAAACTTTATCCTTATCTCTCTATTACATTTAAAACATAGAAAAATTTAACTTTAACAAAAAACCTAGAGTCAAGTTGAGAGTGTTGGGGTTTGCCTGTGGCTCAGCTGCTCCGAGTGTGTTTTGTCCCACCAATCAGTCATCTGCATGGGCACTGTTTGTCCCAACACACACTTAAACGTACACGTGAAAACAAGTGTGACACAATGCTGGGAATGGTGGACAAGGAAAATGCAACTGAAAAATTCCAAAGCAACAAATTTGGAAAAGCATGTTATTCATTGGTCGGGTAACATGCAGAAATTGTTGGCAATTTTCCATGTCTAAAGTGTCAGTGAATTTACTCCACACATGTCAAACTGCAAAAAAAACTAATGTAAATATATCGTAAGATCAAAACGGCATCATGCATAGCACTCTAATGTCGAGCTGATTTGATTGTTTTGAAGTTTTATGCTAAAATCAGCTGATTTCTGTTATGAAACAGTTGTTGTCGCTGTAAAATATCAAATGAAATATATAAAACTCAATAGTAAATTCCAGCACCGACGACACAACCCAGCACTGTGTCAGGCTTGCAAAAACAAAAACTTGTCAATGTGACAAAATGAAGCTATTTTACATCCTGTTCCCTGTGGCTTGGCCCCACCCACTGTGTTGTGGCCCCGCCTCTTGATGTGATGACACGTGCATCCGGCTGCCGCAGGTCCCTCAGGTCAGATCAACGGCGTCCAGACTTCCTCTGCACGTTCCTTCCAGCACCACCAACTGAGTTTAACACCACTTTTTATGATCTAGCAGGAACAAATTTCACCCGGGAAATCACTGCATTTTCTCATTCCTTCTACTTTCTAATCACTGTCTTCTTTCACTTTTCATGCACACTGATGTGTAGTATAATGCACCTTCAACAAGTAAGCACCCTCTCTCTGAAAACATTTTTTCCATATCAAATCAAATTAACTTCAAATTCACAGTAGTTGTCTGGCACAATTAGCATGTTGTCTGGATCACATATAGGTAACCGTCAAATACAAATCTAACACAAAAACACCAAATATAACTAACTCACTTGAAGCATCAAATCATTGTTTTTAGTTTTCAGAACATACTGTAATTCCAGATCTGTTGGATTTTTAATGAACTTTTTTATTTGTACATAAGCGTTGAATATTTTGAATACTATGGCTCCCCTGGCTAGCAATAGTGGTAGTAGTAGTATTACTAGCAGCAGGAAATTTGGTATCATTAGTAGCAGTCGTAGAACCAGAGGTAGAGTGGGTCGTCCAGTAATCGGAAGGTCGCTGGTTAGATAGTATTTGCAGATATGGTAGTAAGAGAGTACTAATAGTAGCAATAGTTCCTACAGTAATCTGTTGGGTACTACCAGTAGCAGCAGTGGTAGATATAGCTCAGGAGGTAGAGTGGGTACCATCCAGTAATCCGATTTCCGGGCTAGTAGGAGAAGTATATTAAGATTACTATGGAAGTAGTAGTAATCGGAAGGTCGCAAACAAATAGCAGTTCCAAAGTAGCTTTGGTTAACACCTCGACAAAAACTATTCTGGTTAGTCGGACTGTGTTTCTGTACTGATGCTTGCTTCTGTCTAAACCGCCTCTTCTTTTTGCCCTGTGCCGTCAACCCTACTCCGCTTTTCCTGGGAATTCTGGGAACCCTAGGTCCTCCAGGTTAGACTCCAGTGGTTTGATGGTTGTGATATGTGCTGTGGTACATGTATCTCATGCTCATTTAATCTGTCTTCACTCCACAGGACAGACTGGACACACAAATGAAAACGCACATTTACATGTTTAGTCTTACTGTGTCACTTTTGTGCGAGGTCATCTTTACCCAAAAAGTTTAATTCTGACGTTATCTCACCATCGTCGGGGAAACAAAATTGTGTTTTTCTTTTCTTGTCTTTCTCCTTTTTCATTTCTTACTAAAGTTTCTCTGAGATAAATGCTCTGTCGTAAACAAATCATATAATTGGTGGATTTAAAGATACAACCGAAATTTAAAGGAACATTTGTAAATGAAGGGCTTGATATGGCTAATAGTATTACCTGTTATTCCTGAGAAATACACCATCTTATATCAGACTTCAATTTAATATTTTTTTTTGCCAATTTTGGGAATTAAACCATTTTTCACATCGTATACAGTACCACAGTTGATCTGTAAAAGGCTGCACAGGATAATATCATATGCAGATGATGTGCTGCTGTATTTGTTAATTTCATGATTCTCTTCTGTTCTGGTTCAGCTCAGTTTCCATTTACACAGTTAAAAATATGAAGCAAGACTACGCTTGCTCAACCAGGCAAGAATGTCAACCACCACACTGCGTGTTCTTAAACACTAACCTGATTTCTCCTTGTTAAATGGAAACCAAACTGATCCTGAAGAGTATATAATAAGAAAAGACTTCCTGTGCAACCATCTTGTGTTGTTTCTCCATCATTCTGTACCTGATTTTTTACTTTTCTTGTCTGCTAATGAAGGTCCACCTGGCCCAGAGGGTCTCCGTGGGCCAGCAGGAAGTGGCGGTGTGAAGGGAGAGAAGGGTATTCCCGGTGCTCCTGGCCAGCCAGGCTTCCCCGGATCAAAGGGAGATCCTGGTACTTCTGGATTCCCGGTAAGATCATTTTGTTAAATTAGCTGAATTTGGTCTCTTGAACTTGAGAATCTCTAAGAGATAAAACTGTGATTCTGAGCCTGAGATGTCTCTTTCTTACCAGGGTTCACCCGGTCTTCCCGGTGCTACTGGTGTGAAGGGAGATATCGGTCTGCCTGGTGTTCCTGGCTTCCCTGGTCAGTCCACGATACTATAACAGTATTTTCTCATCGTTCCCTCTATCCAGAAATGTATTTTTATGTTATGCTTCCATGTTAAGCAAAGCTAAATTAATTGTGTCATATGTATTTTTGCCAGGACCAAAGGGAGACCCAGGAAGTCCTGGTGGTGCTGGTCTTCGTGGTGATCCTGGAGATGTCGGACCCACAGGTGCGTGAACACATTTACCTTTTTCATACAGTGAATAGTGAGATGAGCTACAAACATACAAGATATAATGTTCTCACTTTCACACTGAAATTCTGTTGAATTCAACACAAAACATTGAGATTTATCTTTAAAAACTTCTTAGATGAATTCAAATGGATTATTTTCTACCTCTAGGACCTCCTGGTGACCCTGGTGTACCTCCGGCACCCATTGTGGTTAAGGGAGAGCGAGGACCACCTGGTCCTCAAGGTCTGCCTGGTAATCGAGGATCTCCTGGTTCTCAAGGTCGCGATGGACTTCCAGGTGGGTAATTGTGGACTCTGGACATGATAAAGGTCACAAGACAGTTGCATAAGAATACATCTATTATTGTTCCTGGGATGCCATTGATCCCGAGTCTTAGTGATGTTGACATCCGTGTCTAACCTTTTTACAGTTACATGTAGGGCACTTAGCAGATGCTTTTGTCTAAAGTGACTTTTTAAATTCAAAGTAACTCCAGCCTCAGATATGGTTTGGTCATCTAAGAAAGAGTACTCTTGTTTTTCACTGCTCTCAGGTCAGCCTGGTGACCCTGGAGATCCTGGTTTGGAGGGTCCTCCTGGCTTCAGCGGTCCACCTGGCAGGAAGGGAGACAGTGGACCGGCCGGTCAACCTGGTGAGTGGAACAGTCAAACCTACAGACTGAATCATGTCATTCATCAGTCACGAACCATCACATCGCACCTAGCTTGGCCTTTGATGTGGTGTTGTGGTTTAAAATGTGCTCTTTGGCTTAAAGTTGGCTGAGGAACTAGTTAATCTAGAAACATAATAGCTGCCCATTTCTAAAATATCCCTATTCCCTGATTGTAGGTCAAGCTGGCTACCCTGGTCCCCCTGGCTCAGATGGTCCACAGGGTTCTCCCGGTCCTCCAGGATCAGTGTCTGCGGCTCATGGCTTCCTCATCACCCGCCACAGCCAGGGTCAGGATGTTCCCTTCTGTCCTGATGGAACTAACACCATCTATGACGGTTACTCCCTGCTCTATGTGCAGGGTAACGAGAGGGCACACGGACAGGATCTTGGTACGTAAACAGGATGTTGCCTCACATCTAAAAGGTTTACGCTACAATCTCACTGTATCAAATTCACTTCATATATTTCATCTTCTAGGCTCTGCCGGCAGCTGTCTGCGCAGGTTCAGCACCATGCCCTTCATGTTCTGCAACATCAACAACGTCTGCAACTTCGCCTCCCGCAACGACTACTCCTACTGGCTGTCCACGCCTGAGCCCATGCCCATGTCTATGGCCCCCATCACCGGAGAGAGCATCAAGCCTTTCATCAGCAGGTAGGGATGGAGACAAGGAAGAAGAGGAAACAGGTTAGATGAGGTTGGATGCAAGGGGTTTGATTATATTTCTGTGTGTGTGTCTAGGTGTTCAGTATGTGAAGCTCCAGCCATGGTGATTGCAGTCCACAGTCAGACAATCCAGATTCCCTCTTGCCCTGCGAGATGGGACCCTCTGTGGATTGGTTATTCCTTCATGATGGTAAGACAAAACACCTGTACCCACCGGTACTGGTCCTCAGCACCCTCTCTAACTTACCCTTCAGCATATGGCACATTTCATCTACGCACCGCAGTACATAACCAGAGTTCCCCTCTCCATCCACAGCACACTAGCGCGGGAGCAGAGGGCTCCGGTCAGGCCTTGGCCTCCCCCGGCTCCTGCCTTGAGGAGTTCCGCAGCGCACCCTTCATAGAGTGCCACGGCAGAGGGACGTGCAACTACTACGGAAACTCCTACAGCTTCTGGCTGGCAACTGTAGACACCTCAGAGATGTTCAGGTACGGATACACAACTCAGCGGGATGGCTTAGTTGTTAGAGGGCCCTTTATGTGACGTATGTGGCAACTACACAAAATCTAAGACAACTTGACACACTGACCAGTTTTGTCTTCAGTTGCCCTATATAGCAATTTGTGGTGGTCAATTATGAAAATTGTGAAATCCCCCCAATGTAAACGTACTAATCCAAAAGCGAGATTAGGGATTGATGGTATGTTTTTCTGATTAAGTGTTAAATAATTTTGAACACTTTTAGGATATTTAGGATAACCATTACATAGTCATTTCATACGGAAGAGGTTTAGGGCCACATGTGAATTTTTTTTTTAGTTCTGACTTTAAAGTCAGAATTCTGATATAAATGTCAGAATTCTGAAATTAAAGTCAGAATTCTGAGATTAAAGTCAGATAAAGTCAGAACTAAAAAAAAATGTACATGTGCAGACTTCTGACTTTATTCTCAGAATTCTGACTTTAATCTCAGAATTCTGAGAAAAAAGTCAGAATTCTGAGAATAAAGTCAGAACTAAAAAAAAAAATTCATGTGTGGCCCTAATCCTCTTCCGTAATTTCACTATGAAGAAGAGTCCAAAGGTTTCACATTGATTTGATATATCTCAAAATAATATGCTTATTTATATCGCATTTCCTCAAATTGGTCAGGACTCCCTTGAAAAAGAGGTTTTTAATCTCAATGGGATTTTCCTGGATAAATAAAGGTTAAATAAAAGAAAAAATAAATAAAAACTGATGGTCAAATAAAATCTGAGTGTCGAATAATGGCAGGGAAAAAAACTAGGGATGAACTTCTACTGGGTGTTAAATCACGTGTATCAGTTGAGCATAATGTATAATAACAATATAATCATGCGTGTTTTGACATCTTGCTAATGTTAATGTTAATGCTAACTATATTACCCAAATTTCAGTCACTGGGGGTGTATGTGTGTTGATTTCTTGGGCAAACTGCATTTTCAGTAAAATAAAAAACAACATGTTCTTGCAAATGTTTCATAAAAAAAAAAATCTGTACATTTTACATACACCAATCTATCCTTCGAGTTGTCCCCAGCATAACCATCCTTACCTTTTGCCCCTACAGGAAGCCCCAGTCGGAGACTTTCAAGGCGGGTAACCTACGAACGCGCGTCAGCCGTTGCGTGGTCTGCATGAAGAGTACGTAACGGCACACGGCGGGGGACGCCTGATCGACAACAAGAGATGATTGGATGACGGGGGACAAGTAGGGGGGTGGTGGTCACAGCGACGGATAGGCCGTCATCGTGGTGACAAAGTGGAATTCCAATGGTGCATTGTCTTCCGGAAAAAAACTAAACAAAAAAAAAAACTTCAACTAAAACTTTGGTGCTACTGTGCAACACAGCTTCTATAAAAAAAAAAAAGAAAAGAAAAAACTGACGAAAATAAATCTTACATTTAGTCTTTGTTTTTCTTAAGAAGTACCTCAAAACGACAGCAGAGCAAAATCCACTAAATGGTGCCATGATGGATGCGCGACAACAAAAAGTGCATTTTTCATTTCTTTGCCCTTCTTTCCCAAAAGGATCAGTTTCCTTTCTCTTAAAAAAAAAAGAAAATCACTTTTTTTCGACGTTGTTGCAACAAAAATGTGATCCTGTACATCCATTTGTAGACAGAAGTGCTCCTTTTTTTATTTTTATTTTGTTTGTTTTCGGCCTTATTGATGAGGAGTGGATGGTCTCGGCACTTTGACTTCGGAACATCCAAGATGAGAGATGCACTGACGATGAGCTTTCCTTAGTGAGACTGACAGCCTTTTTTTTTTTTTTTTTTTTACTACTAGCTCTTCATTCACACGCTCTTCCTCTTTCTCTCTCCGTCATTTTTCTGTCGTTTAACGTTACATTTGGTGGTACTAACCCTGCTGTAGCCCGCCTTCTAACCGTCAGACTACACCTTCTTCCTCTTACTTTATTTTTTTTTGTAAGTAATTAAATGTGTATATTGTGTAAAACACCTTTTGTTTTTAGTGTATTAGGTCCTGAATCTGTAACAGTTCTTTTGTTATAAGATGATTTTCCAGGTTCTTTTTAGCTCACACACTTCACGCTTTCACACACAAACACAAACACACACATACATTCACCTCAGTTCACTGCTCACTGACACACTCAGATATTGTACAAAGTAAGGCTTTTATGAATGAAACAGTATTTTATATATAATAAATATATATTTGAGAAAGAGGATAAAAGGTATATAAACTTTATTCGGCTGTGGGGAGATTGTTCGCTGTTTTCAAACACAAAGGTCAAGGCATTTCACCGATTGAAATAAAGCTAACTACTGAGCAAAGACAAAGAGCCATTTTCCCTCAAACATAACGGTCTTGTATGATATTAACGACGCCAATCGCTTAAAAATCTTTTGTACTCAATTTGTAGAATTAATAAAAATGTTGAACTGAAATAAAGGGGATTTGCTTCTAGGTAGTCTAATGATTGGGAAATGTTCCAGATATTTGTGCGGAGAAAAAAAAAGAAGAAGAAAAAAAAAAGGATTTGAGTTTAAATCTTTTTGGCTCCTTTGATTAGAAAACCGTGATATTTGTTTTGTGTTTTTTTTTTTTTTACATTTCCAGGTGCTGGGCTTCGCTGTAAAAAGAGGGCCTGAGGTTTTTTGAGGGGCTCATTTTGCAAAAAGAAAAAAAGAGACCCTTCAAATTCCACTTTCACTGGCTTGAATTTGTATCCAAAATTGGTTTAAAGTGTTCACACTCCAGCCTGCCGAGATGCAGGTGGGAGATCAGGTGTGACAGTGACGCCTGATGTGACGCTTCTCTGACACCAGGTGTTCGCACTCCTGATGTACTGTAAGTCTACAAGAGCTGTTCTATGGGGGGGAGGGGGAGAAATGTTTTCCTGTGATTTTATTGTTATTTTTATTTTTTCAAAACTGCTTTTATGAATTCTAATTTTTTGTCAACCTGGGGTGCGATTAAAAAAAATGTGTATTTTTTTTTCTTTTTTTTGTTTTTTTTTTTTTGTTTATTTTTCATGTTATGTTATCCAGAAGTTGTTATAAACTTTTAAGACTGAAATAAATACTATGTCCAAAGTGCTGTCTTTTGAAAGTGAATCACCGAGAGGGAACGGTCGAATCTCTTTCAGCGGAATATAAGCGTTACTTACATTTCGAGGATTTCTTTTAAGGTTTTTTTTCCAACGTTATATTCAGTGTGAATATTTTGCCGAAAATGTCTGAATCTATCAGCGACACGTTTCACTACAAGCCCTAATATCTTACTCATACAACCAAGCTAACTTCATTTCTAATGCGATTTTTGGAATTTCTTTCATTATCAATTGTGTAGCTGAGCAACATTTCGACATTATGTCATCATCATTGTGGTTTGGCTTAAAGTTACTACTTTACTTTTGTAACCAATAGCGGTCCTCTGGGTGTCCTGCGGTTGTTTGACTGCTTGGCAGACTTGTTACTTGTCACACTTCACCCAACTTTCTCCTTTTGCTGTTGTAATACCTGCAGCCACCAGAAGAGGTCGCTGTTTACAACAAAACGTATATTAGAGTCATAGTAAGCTGCTTTCACATTCAACCTAGTTTTTATGATGAGGACGGGCTGACTTACAACTAAGCTAACTTAGTTTCTATTGTTATTTCCACATTTTTTATAATCTATTCACTAGGAATAGGCAATATATTAATATGATATCACCATCACCATATGCGATTATATATGGTCGTAGATCTTTGGACAGCGTTATCTATTGATAATGCATGAGTGTTGTTTACCTGGTTTTAAATGCTGCATAACAGTAAACTGATGTCATTTTCTGAGCTTATCAAACTGCTCTGATACTTGTCTTGACTCTCTCAGGTTGCAGTCACGCTAGGCAATCCGTACCGTCCAGTTTGTTCGACCATTGTATAATAAAAGAATCCAGGAATGTGAGAGGACCATCTATGAGCAAGACGGCACAAAATAAGTCCGTAAAGTAAAGTTACAGTCATGTCACATGTGCTACGACGTGATGACATATGTACAAGATGTAACCGCGCTCAGGCCCGACGCAATATGAGTGCCGCCCAGCGGGGAACCTGCTTCAGCACGGTACCGAGCAACTGGGCCGGGTATGAGTGCACCCCTAGTCATTATATCCACATTACTGATGATCATTTAGCAGAAAGTACCAACAGTCATCCATATGATATCGTCTAAATATCGCTATTCAGATATTTGGTCAAAAATATTGTAATTTTCGATGTTGTCACCCAGTTGTAGAATTTTTGAAGCGCTTTTAAGGAGATTTCAAAATATATCGCAATAATATTTAGTGTCCCATATCAGAAGTTTGACACTTTTGATGCTCCACAGCAAAACGGTGTGGCATCATTCTCCTTAGCTACTGAAGTAAATTGAGACTTGAGAAAAAAAAACTCAAACAAAGAGTGTAAAATGGCTCAGGTGAGTGAATAATGACTGGTGAACTTATCCTTTAATAAGATGTATATTAGTATGGAACAGATCTTTACGCCATCTTTGAAAGGTAAGTTTTATCTTGTTCTGTGAGGGGAAACAAAAACAGCCCATGTTGTAAACCGGAGCAACACAAATCAGCGTGACTTGCTGAAGCCTTCCATTATGAAACCAAGAGAAGTACCTCCCTCGACTTCCTGTTTTGAAACAGAGCCAGACCCGTTCAAAGTCCTGCATCCTCCACTGATCTACAGCGTACAGTTTCCATACTGTTAAGTGCCTGAGCAGACAATCCCTGTTCAATGTAGATCACAATGTAGAGCCGTTTTAAAAGCCTCCATGAAGAAGAGAAACCCACAACTGTCCTCAGTGCAGAGAGGTCTTCATACCAAGGCCTGTCCTGTTGGAAAACACCATGGAAGAGGATTTACAGGAAGGACTTTAAGGTGCTTCAGGACCTCCAGATGTGTCAGACAGACCACAGGAAAGTCTTTGTGACGACGAGGAAGAAGAGCCCAAGACCAGAGCTGAATTCTTAAAAAACTCATGTGAAATCACCCCGGATCCAGACACAACTAACCCTCGTCTGTTACTGTCTGAGGGCAACAGAAAAGCAACGAAAGTGGACGAAAAATTGGAATATCCCGTTCACCCGGACAGATTTGTGGACGTGTCTCAGGTCATGAAGGACATCAGCAGAACCGGAACCGAAGCTACTTTCAGATTCAACAAAGAAGTCTTGGGCTTTGGACTGTCTGGACGCTCGTTTTATGGTCAGACATGTGAACATCACAGCTGCCGAGCCCCAACCCGTGTCCTCCAGGGTCGGAGTGTACCTGGATCACATGGCGGTAACTCTGTCCTTCTACAACGCCTCTGAGACCGCGACTCTCCTCCGCACAGTCCGGACCACGTTCACCGAGCCCCTCTACGTCGGACTCTGAGTTCACGGTCACCGAGCTGTTGCTGTCTGTGTTACCTGAAAATGCATGTGCAGCCATTTAACCAAGTACATTTACTCAAGTCATTTTGAAGTATTTGTACTTTCTATTCTCTGCTCTACTTCCATTAAAGTACATTCTGGAGGCAAATATAGTACTTATTACTCTACTATGTTTATTTGACAACTTTAGTTAATAGTTACTTTACAGATTACATTCTGCATGAGAGTCAAAAACCAAAAATAAATGGCTCTTTACCACTTTTACTCGAGTCTGACTTTTGGGTTTTTTTTGTTTTTTTTTACATCACTGTCAGTTTACCGCAAACTTTCAACATCAACACATCTGTAAATACAGGAAGGTAATCTGAAAAGTAACTAGTAACTAAAGCTGTCTAAAAGCAAGTGTAGTGGAGTAAAAAGCACAATATTTGATTCTGAGATGTAATGGAGAAGAAGTATAAAGTTGCGTTAAATGGAAATGCTCCTTGAATTTGTAAGCAACTGTACTGTACTTGAGTAGATGTACTTAGTTACTTCCCAGGTTAAAGAAACAGATGAATGATGATGTGTAGTCAAACACAGGGGAAGTGTTTTGAACTTGTTTGTTGTATTTTTTTCCATCATACTTCCATTAAACTATGTTTTGGAGGCAAATATTGTAACTTTATTACACAACTACATTTAACTGTTAATTTTAGTTACTTTACAGGTTGAAAAATGTAAAATAAAACACAGAGGAAGTGTTCTGTAATCAACTCAGTTACACGAGGACTGTTTGTTGAGTTTCTCTGTCCGCTTTTTCTACAGATGGAATGTAACTAAGTACATTTACTCTTTTTTTTAATCGACATGATAAAAATAACTGATTCTGATTGTCAAGTTTACTTTAGATACTTAAGTACATTTACCATCAGATACTTTCAGACTTTTACTCGAGTATTCTTCATATGAGGGACTTTCACTTTTACCAAAGTAATATTACAATACGATATCTTTACTTTTACTTTTAAAGTGTGACTTAGTTTAGTGTAAATCATTTTCTCCAACAGTGATCTGCAGTCCCAGTTTATCTAACGAGGCTTGAAACAGTCGTGACCACTAGATGGCAGCGTTACACTACTCACACACACACACACACACACACACACCAACAAAAAACAGCAGAATATATGATGACAAGTGGATACAAAGAAAATAACCTGACTAAATAACCCATTAAATGATCCAGTTCATAATATGATGAATACATATGACATACTTTTGCAGAGTAACTAAATAAAAACATAAAAATGATCTAAATATACAAACTACACAAATATTTGATCAAATATTGTTCAAAATATTTGTGGTGCCTCGCCTCAAACTGCAGAGAATTTACATTTTCTGCTACTTTAAACTTCCACAACAGGCAAATATTGTACTTTTTACTCCATTACATAACTTTAGTTACTAGTTACTAGAACTTGGCTAACAACCCGCTGAATCAGAGCCAAAGTTGTGCTTTTTTAAAATAAATGTATTTTTCTATCGGCAATCTGATAGAGAAAACAAAAAACAAAAACAGAGTGTGATCATCAGAAAAATGCTGAATATCACATCTGATACTCAGCTGACCTGTACTTAGTAGAAGTTACTTGTACTTCTACTTGTAATATTATTATTATATTACTTTTTATATGTTTTATTATTATACTTACTCAGTACATTTAATATCAGATACTTCACATTCAAGTATTGTTTGTATGGGTGACTTTCACTTTTACCTAAGAAATGTCTCAACAAGATATCTTTACTTTTACTCAAGTATGAATTGTGGGTACTTTTGACTTCTTACTTTCAGGGGTGTCTCCTGAAAGTTTGGGGGTCGGGGGTCTGCTGACCACATGAAGACAAACATAAAAAATGATGGAAAAAATCAAAAGATTTGTTTTTAGCGGATCAGAAACGACTGGAATAAGACTGGAAAACACGTCAAAATAATGGGGAAATGTGAAATATGAAACCAGCAGACGTCATCGTGAGGTATTAATGAGGAATACAATGAAAGAAGAGATAAAATATGAAATAATAAAGTTTTAGAAATAGCGACGTTAAAGCATCTTGTTATAAAACAGCTCCTCAAAATCTTATTGTAACTTCTACCTTAATCCACAGCTGGTCGACACTCTGATTTATAAAACGGTTAAAGTTTGGTTTATCAGGAATAAAGATGTGTTCAAACACACAAACAAAAGGAGAAACTCAAGAGAGACGAAAAACATAACAAATACAATCTGGCAGGTTCCTTCTTTCCCTTTTTCTCGCTCTGTGTTCGCTGCAGCTATTGTTTTGCTTCGCTAAGCCGTTTGAGGCTACAGGCTTTCTTGACTAATCTACTTCCTGATTCGTTTTGGCAGAGCTATAGAGACAAGAGAGGATCGGAGGTGAGGTGGTCTGTGTGTGTGTCTGTGTGTGTGTTGTCTCGGCCCTCTAAGCTGTTTTGAACTACTACTGCCTGCTGGCTCCTGGAAAGACATGCTGATCTTTTGTCTGAGTGCTCCCCCCCACCCCATCCTCTCTTTGGCTTCCGCTCGACGCACAAAAGGTGAGTTTGGGACGCACGACAACAAAACACAAAGCGCCGCATGGCATGGCCTGGAGGTTTCCCCTCCTCGTCGTCGTCATCGTTGTTGAGAGCCCGTCCCATTACCAAAAAACAGATTAGGTGTTCCCTGCTATCAAAGGGTCGAGGTGTCCTGCCAAAGTGTCCTTAAGTAAGAATCCCTCGCGCAATCAGGATTAAGTCTCTCAGGATAAGAGCATAAGCTAAAAGTGCATGTATATTTACACTTAAATGTCAGCGCGGATGAACGTAATGCTCGAATTTAACATTAACGCACATTGGAGACAATGAACCACGCTGTGAGAGCGACTGAGGTCCAGTCGAGAAGTGGTGCTGTCCAACCAACGGGAACACAGATGAGCTAAAGAGTTCGATACAAACGTCTTTGATTAATATTCCAACGAATTAGGTAGAAAAACCCTGAGAAAGCAATTTAAAGGCAAGAAAATAGTCCATCTAATAATGGGAATCAAGTATTGGTTCAGGGTTTGAGGTAAAGGTAACCATTATGGGGGATTTCTGTCTGTTGTCTGTGGAGAAACTCACCAGACTCCCTTTAAAAAGTGCTCAATTTTGTAAGATCTTGAGTTAGGAGAAACTTTCTAACGCTGTTTCTGACAAATTCTTAATTATTTTGGCCTTCTTGTTAATTCAGCACTGAATGCAATACATTAAGTGTCATTTTGCTGTGGCATTGCTTAGCTAGCCTGTCTGCTACTGTGCCGAAAGTACATCTTATATGCGAACATTAAGCAGCTGTTTGAACGCAACAAAAAGTTATATGCTAAATGTATGAAAGAAGGCATCGTATTGATGGTAAATATGCCAAATTTTATAAATACAGTAAACGGTAACCAATATGGGGGTCTTCTTTGTCGCCCGTGGAGAAAGTCACCAGACTCCCTTTAGAAATTGCAAAATTTTGTAAAATGTTGAGTGAGGAGAAACATTAGAGACTTTGTGAAACACTGTCTCCGAGAGATTCATAATCATTTGGGCCTTCTTGTAAATCCAGCATATGTTATACATGAATTTATATGACTTTTGGGCAGGGATGCCTTGTGATTGACAAGCCGCTGACATGGCACATCCTCAGGTTCTCAGTCAGATCCAACCAAGACAGAGATGTAGCAATGCTTCCCCGCCACATCCTCTCATCCAAATATCACTTTTTGCTCCACAAAACCGAGATTGCGACAATCAGAATTCCAAACTTGACTATCTGTCAAACCAATGTGTGGCGTGATGGTGGGTTTACACTGATATTTGAGGTTTTATTTTCATACTTTGAGTCCATACTTCCAAATCTACCTCCAAAACTCAAACTGAGCTGTTAAACTCATGAGAATAATGATTTATTCTGGGTTGAATGACGTTGAAGTTGCACTATCTTGAATGTCCAGTACAGTAGTAGATACGTAAACAGAGAAATTACTGACAGCTGAGTGTTAGTCGCGTGGAATCAACTCTGAAAGTGGGACATGACTTCACCTCGCTACGCGGCTGTGTAGGTTTAATGTCAGCCGTTACGTCCGCAGCACCTGCTCTCGAGGATACCTGCCTGCTACCTAAATAGGAAACTCTCTAGGACTCCTGTCGATGGACTCTATGATGCTGCTGTCGAGCGTCAATGAGGTCAACCCCACAACGCCGCAGGGCGCTATGCGGTCAGGTGATGCTTCCCTACGCATCCTCTCTCATTAGGGGAAACCATCTGTGTGGTGTGAAGGGGTTAGCGAGGGGGATTCCAGGGGTTTTGCATACACTCACTGACGAAGATGCTAATAGCCGCGCTAATAGTTGAAGAGCCGCGTACATCAGATCCGCGCGGTGGACCCCGAGCCTTGGCCCGCGTCGCGCACGTCGACACATACTGGGTGTTGTTTTGAAACTCTAGCACCAGTCTACATCCCCCAGTGGGCCCACTGGTTCGTCCATCAGTAATGAAACCCTAGCGGGTCACATGCTGGCGTTGAAATGCCCCCTGCCTGGTGCACTGGAATGGCCCTCATCATCCACACACACACACACACACACACAAACACTGATATACATCATCATATCTGCCTCCAGGTGCTCGCTATGGAAGTCTGTCAGTCAGCGGCGAGGCGGTAGCCGCTCTCCCCCGGGTGATAGAAGGGTTCTCTGGGTAAAAAAACATCCTAGGGCTACGTTTGTAGGATAAGAGGTCAGTTTCACTTCCATCAACTCCAGGACCTTTTTTCCTGCACACGCTGAATGTTATGAATGAGAAGATGTCAGCCCGGTATAATTAGGTGAGGTAACGAACCCTCTCGTGGCCATATTGGGGGGGGACCTGAGCTGTGAGCTACCGATGAGGACACTGAGGTCACGTCTTCAGTATGTTGTGTGGGTTTTTACTTGGCTTTATCTGCCCAACATGTGGTTAATTAACTTCTGAAAATAAACGTTACACAACAGTGTTTTCTGTTATTAGGCTGATCCCCGAGGTTGAAGAAGAGGAAAGGTAAGCTGGGACTAACTTTAAATAATTAAATATAAAAGTGTAAAAGTTCAAAATACTGCCTGGCTTCTTTATTCTGTACGTACAAAAATGTTGACCTTAATTGCCCACATGTATACAGCCTATCTTTCTTGCATTTGGACAATCAATATTCAACAAATCTGTTTCTAACATCTTTATCTCAAGATTGTGAATAATTTCTCAAAAGTTGTTCAATAGTGGAGAAAGACCTGCACTAAAGAGCTTGGTGTCAGTTAGCTGGCTAGTTAGCTTGGTTGCTAATGATGCAAGAACTTCACATGTACATTTTTATCCAAAAGACAAATTTGTACCATCAACTCTTGTGTCATAACTCATGTACACACCATTCCTCTGTTGTAGAGCAGTTTATTTAGCTAATAAGATAGCTTCCTCCATTTAGTTCTCTCCGGCTCGCAACTGATGAATGTTATGTCCACTTTTATCTCTTTTAGCTTTGGTCTCTGCTCATTTGGGGGAATTAACTAAGTACATTTACTCAAGTGCTGTGAGTTCAATTTTGAACTGTACTTGAGGAGATATATACAACTTTATGCAAGCTAGCCTTCTTTATACTTCTACTTCAGGACATTTCAGAGCAACAGCTTATTTTTACTACACTACATTTCATAACACTTCACATTAACATATGATCAGTTTAGAAAATGATATGCTACCATGCTAACTATAGATTGTGCTAAACTATCCAACAATATATAAAGTTGCCTCGCTAAAATGTGCTTCACCTCCAGCAGCTGTAACCTTAAGGCACAATACCAATAAACTCTGATGTCTCGTTAGCTAACTTACTAGCTAGTTAGCTAATGTTACAGTGTTATTGCTCCAACTGTGAGGTTGCTAGATGGGAGCTAATGCTGTCATTAGCCTATTTAGCACGGCTAATGTTATTGGCGAGGTAATG
This sequence comes from Sparus aurata, assembly GCF_900880675.1. Taxonomy (NCBI): domain Eukaryota; kingdom Metazoa; phylum Chordata; class Actinopteri; order Spariformes; family Sparidae; genus Sparus; species Sparus aurata. Next base: position 13,167,812 of record NC_044196.1, on the reverse strand, counting down.
TAGCGGTGTTCTTTCTTCACTTTCACTCGTCACAGCGTATTTCTACGAAGTGGTAAGCAAAATACACTTAACTCATTAAGAATAAGTCTAATTAGCTCTAAATAAGCTAATTACCCCATGTTGAGCTACTCGCTAATTAGAGCTATTAGCTAAGTCCCTCTGTCTGCCTGCTGTTGGTTAAACATCACACAATCCTGACAAATATTTAGTGACACAAATACTTAAAGTCCACTGTAACATCTGTTGTGTCTCTTATCTGAGCGCTGTGGCTTCTAGGTTTACTCTGCAGCTGAGTTCCAGCAAAGTGCGTCACCGAAACTGAAAATGTAAATTCATGAGAACGGCAGGATATCTTGGAAACACTCGTGCTGACGTATTTTAGAAAGCCAGATGTCGTCAGAGGAGTTTTCTAAGGGGCTATCAGGGTGCAGTCAGAGGGCAGAGAGTCATATATTATGAAGGGCTTTCACAGCAAAGACTTGATTTATTATTCCTAATATATGAGTCTGATAACCTCAGAAGTGGGACGTTGATTAGGACCCTTGAGTTTGACCACTAGATGAACTTTCTTGGCGGTAGATCTTTCAATAACAACACCAGAACAACTCATTTATTGAAATACAAGTTAGAAACCCAGGCAGCCTGCGGTGGATCGAGACTCTCCTCCTCAGCTGACCGCCTCTCATGACCGAAGTGAACTTTGGATTGTTTTGACAGTTTGGACTTCGGTCACCTGGGCTGGATAAACACCGTCTGTCATCGGCCCCGACAACAAAAAAAAAAAACTGCTCATCTGCAGAAAAAAGCTTTCAGGAATGAGGAAATGAGCGCCTGTAGTCACGTCGACACTCGTCTTTTCTACAGGTATCAAAGGCCGAAGGTTCACATCGACCCCAGTAAAACACTTTGAATGATTATCAAGGAAAACAACATGTCTGATGTCATGTGTTCAGTCTTCAATCAGGAACACAGATGTCCTCTCAGAAGTGTTTGACATAACATGGAGTCAGTTCCTCCACGTTTACGTCTAATTAAATGAAACAGGATATTTAAAAATGTGGCCGCTGACTCGTGGACTTGTTACAGCTGTTAGAAATACAGCTTTTGTTTTGATGACACAAATCTAACAAGGTTACGCAACAAACAATAAGACAGGAAGTAACAATCTGCCCTCTTACATGACTGTGTGTTAATAAGTCATCTTCAGAAGGTCGTAAGGGAACGAGGCTAATGCTTCCCTCATTTCCAGCCTTTGTGCTAATCTAACCGCTTAAAAGCGCCAAACTTTACTTTAAAGCTGCTGTGAGCCTGAGAATGAGCTAAACGTTGCATGCTAGTGCTGTAGCTACTGACATGCTAACGTTACGTAACACGTTGCTCACTAATGTTGATAGTTTCTTTGGAATCAAGTAAATGTTTGGTTGACGGTAAGAACATGTTATAATTTTCGTATTGCATTGAAACATTATTTTTAACATCGTATTAGCTTGTAAACATTTGTTGCTGTAAGTGAAGGAATGTAACTAGGTTTATTTACTCGAGTATTGTATTGTAATTGTAACAATTTTGAGGTACGTACATGTGAATAACTTGCTTCTGACAACATTTATTTTTATAACTTCAGCTACATACTAATTTATTTGAAAAAAGCTAAATATATGTTTATTTCTATGACACAGTCTTACTTTGGGGTACTTTAATCAACGCTGCCTGCTCTCCATGTAGAGTGAAATCGATTAGTTTGAAAAAATATCCTCTATGAACTTCCGAACTCAGAAAAAAAGGGAGCATCCGACTGCAATGTATGTGGTTTGAGATTTGCAACCATATGCTGGATAAAAAAACTTTTGTTTTAATTAACAACATGCCATTTTATCTGGTCGTCCGCAATCAGAGCAAAGTTTATGTTCCTGTCTACATGTCTCTCCAGTTTCTATCCATACAACACATTTTGTTCCTGGAGAGCGATGAGTCTCGTTCAGGCACAAGAGGAAAACTCTGGTTATCCGGTCTTGAGGTTGTTAAAGCAAATTTCAGTGTTTTGGAACAAGTTCGCTGACGTCAGCGCACATAATCAGTGGTGTTTTGAAAGGATTTTTATCAGGAACATTTCCCAACCTGCAGAAGAAATCACACGTTCCTTAAAACATAAAAAAAACATGTTTTCAGATGATTGGAGGGACTTTTTTCAACTTGTGGAAACATCTTCTGGTACGTGGACACTGGAGGTTTTGTCTTCTGGTGACTTCAGAGCTCTCCGATTGGAGGAAAAGTTGAAAAGTTGCGGAGACAGAAAAAACAATAAAAGACAGCCGAGACCACAGTGGTTACATGAACACATTTTTATTGCAATAGCTCTATCGAAAGCAAAAAAGTTTTGATAAATATAAACACTATGCCGATGCTCAAATCGCCTCTGAGTACCCCTCCTACCCCCCTTTTCCCTCCACGAGGAAAAAAACAAAAAAAGAGAGAAAGAAAGAAGGAAATAAAACAAAAACAAAAAAAAAGGGGGGCGGGCACCTGCTGAGGCGCCGATCATAACATGAAAAAAGCGACAACTTGAGTTTTTCCGTATTTACAGAAGGAGGATTTTTCCATTTTTCCAACCACAGGTTTCTTCTTCTTCGTCTTTTTTTTTCTCTCTAAACTCTTTTTTTCCATTCTTTTTCGTATATAGGACGTACGTCGCTGAAAAATAATGCACATACGAAGGATACACACCTCCACAGTATTTTTTTTTTTTCCTCTCCCCCCCTCCCCCCAACTCTTTCTCTTTCCTGTAAAGCTAATAAACAACAGCATTCAACTCGGAAACTAAGAACACAGGTAGCAGGATGGAGAGCGGGGATCTGGCCCTCGCCCTCCCTCCTCCTCCTCCTCCTCCTCCTCCGCCGAAAATCCTCCGTAAGGATTCGGGAGAAAAGACAAACGGACCCTCGCGGACCCTGATAGCAGGAGCGATGAACGTCGTCGAATTCATCGTCGCGGTCGCCATCGACAGCAATTATCCCCCCCTCCCCCAAACCATTAACTGTACTACACAGCAGCAAATAAACTGTAATATAGTTACAAAAAAATAAACATTAGGCAGAGGTTGTAACCCATTTCTTTATACAAATAACTGCAAAATGCCTATGTACTCTTAAAAAAAATACTACCCCTTGTATCGCTTTTTTTCCCCGTTCTCAGAGAAACAAGGTCGCCCCGATAACAACAAAACAACCGAGAAACAAACAAAAAAATAAGATGATTATTTTCCCCCTCTGTAAACTAGAATACAAAATAAACCAAAGAAAAAAAAGATTAGAAGAAAAAAGGAAAACAGAAGTTTTGCATAATGATGCAGTACCCTAAGTCTTCTCTGCGAGGATTATATATATTCATATAATATATATATATATATATATATTACGTAAGGTCTCATTTCTTTCTCATTTTCTCCCCCAAACAAGAAAAAAACTCAAAAAAAAACAAAAGAAACAGCTGATTTTCAACATCATGATCAGTAACATGGAGGACAGCTCTGAGGTCGAGTTGTTGCCAGAATAAAACACAGATTCTGTGTAAATTAATTCAGTCGTGACGAGAAAGGGATCGAAACACGAAGGCGATCGGACGTGAACGACATAGATCCGTTTGTTTGAAACGTCAAATAAATTAAAGGGGGAATTCTGCCAAAATAAAACAATAATAAAACCCCTCCCCTCCAGAATCTAGGCTCTAACTTTTTATTTATTTTTTTGCCGTAGCGTTCAAATCAAAAGCAAAACGCGTTGCTGTAGCAGAGTGAAAAGACAAAGAAACTAAAACAACGTTCTCGCCAAAATATTCTATTTAATTATTTGTTCGCTCAAAAGGGGGACAAAGGGAAAGATCTCAAATTGTTCAGAATGTACATTAAGACACGTCACAGGCTTAAAAATGTTAAAACAGCATTTTGAGGATTTTTTTTTATCTTAGACGAGACCATTAAAACATGGATCTGCTGACTGGAGGAGGATTTCTGTACCGACTTTGTGAGCGCCAACCTCCAAGGTCGCTCTTATCCTCCTTACGTGACGCGCAAACGTGTCGTTTTTGGCATTATCGGGGCTGGAACGAGGGAAATTGAGAGGTTATTGAGATATTTTGGACTCTGTGGCGATTAAAATGAATTCTTCAGTCTCGATGAAATGATGAAATACCTCTGATTAATTGAAGACGCACTCTGAATTACCTCGATGCAGCAAAACTCCACATATCTAGTCATTATAGCAAAGCTGGATTAGACATTCGAGCCAATAATCATCAAGTTTTCATGGTTTTATATGATTGTAAATTGATTATCTTTGGGTTTTTGACTGTTAATTAGACAGAAGGCTCTTTTAAAAGATCACATTGGGTTCTTGGAAATTGTGACGTACTAGTTTGCGGCTCAGTTTTAATCTCCTATTTTTGGATTAAAAAAAGCTAAAACAAATTGAGACGTGGCCCTTAAATCGGTTTTATAGACAGCTTTGTTTGGTGCACATGCTACGATATTTGCATTTACATCAACCAATAACACGCCACGAGTTATTTGTAACGAATTTAAAACAGCAACATGTGACTTTTAGGGGAACGGCAGCTCTTTGTTGGGTCAATCGTTGGCGATGGATCTCTTCCACCGACTACAAGTCAACAAATGTCGACTAAAAGTCAACTTTTGTTGCTTTAAACTGAAAAATAATCACTCTTTAGGTCATTTAATGTAAACCTTATCCTGGATTTCTCCTTAAACCAATCATGTGGCACCACACAGTCATCTAGCCGAGATATTTACGACTTCAATGCCAATCCTCCAAGTTTGCATGGGAGTATCAGATGTGTGAAGTTCACTGCATCACGTAGGCGGCCATTTTGAGATTATTTAAACAAAATATAAAAAACCCGCCTAAACCAGACACGAACAAACTATTTAAAGACACCTCAGCATCCCTGCTGCGCGGGAGGGGGAGGCCCTAAAAAGCGTGACAATGATGCGTCCCACACAGAAGCGCGGCGGAGAGTGACAGGCCTTCATCCGTCCACACAAATTAAAAAAAGAAGTGGGCTGATGGAAACACGACAGAGGAAAATCTCACCGAGGGCAAACACTGAACAATTCTGTGGCCTACGTTAGCTGTCAGTCTTTGTGTTTCAGCACATTTCTCTCTATGAAAGCAGCTGTGTGGGCTCCAGTCATGGGAGAGTAGCGCGAGTAGAAATGCTAAATAAGGGCGTATCAGTCTGTTAAAGTGTGTGTGTGTGTGTGTGTGTGAGAGAGAGCTGTGATTGATGTGGGTGTTCGCTGCCTGTCCCAACGTGTGTGTGCATATATGCGAATGCGTGTGAGAGTTGTAACAGGGCAAGTATGACCAGCGTGCTGCACCTGGGGCTGCAGCTCCGGTTACTGGAAACCTCTTTACGTCACTCGGCGCCAATGACGAACGCCCCAGCATGCGTGTGTGTGTGTGTGTGTGTGAGAGAAATCCTGGATGTCACCGAGAGACGCTGACAATGAGCTGAATTTGGGGGGCACGCAGGAGTTACCCTCGCCTAAATAGGGCCTGATGACTACTGTGTGTGTGTGTGTGTGCGTCACATGCCGGTGACCCTCGTCTTCATGACCTACGGGTATGTGTGTGTGTGCGTATGTGGAAACATGCCGCTGCCGAACAGCATACGACTGATTTGCAAGATAAATTCACGTGATTGCATCCAAGTGTCAGCGTCTGTACTTTGTGCTTTTTATTTTACTGTTCACAGCATTGTGTGTGTGTGTGTGTGTGTGTGTGTGTGTGTGTTGGTGCGACTCGCCCTCGCTAACCTGAACTGTTGTCGTACACGTTCTAAATCGAGCCAGTTGTCAGTTACGAATGGTTGATGAAACATTAAAAAGAGGTGCAATATGTAAGAAATGGCCACCTGTCGTTCTTATACTCCAAACCAACAGGGGGCAGCGCAACATCGGAGTTACCGCTGCTAACTGGCCTGCAGAAGCTTAAGCTATAACATCAGTCTATCGCCTCTTACAGCCTAAAGTGGTAGCACAATACAGGACAGCCAGAAGCTAGCTGTTAGCATGATAACATCCGCAGAAATCTCTGTTAGATCCGATAAGTTAGTGAATTTTACTGGCTAATATTTCAAAGATATTCTGCCTCGATTGCATCCATCTTTGACGCCAGTGTTTGAGGGATCGCTGGCAACTTCCAAATATCAATATCGACCCCAAAAAATCGAGCATCTGTCGGGCTCCAATCTCCGTAACACAATACATAGACGTCTTTAACGTAACGTCGGACCTCTACTGTACTCCCGTTACATCGTCTTTCAAGAACTTCAGCAACCTTTTTCTTACGTACTGCACCTTTAGCAGCTGGTAGCAATGTAAACCTCTTTGGAAATGTTTGAGCCACTGATAGAAGAAGTTAGACCTTTAATGTCAACAGTCAACGAATTATTTCCTGTCTGAGGTAAAAAAAAAAAAAGAAAAAAAAGAAAAACTGAAAGTGTGGACAAGAATAAAACAAAACTAAAGCACCTGCGCTTTTTTGTTTCCTCGGGCGAAACAACTGTAAATCATAACCGAGCAGCAGGGCGGGAAAACAACCTGAACTGTTGGTCGGCCGTAGCAGCTGAGTTCAAAACATCTGCCAGCTACTTTCATTAATCACTGATGTTTTTCTTAAAGGAATAGTGCCACCATTTTCAGGGGAAAAGGCTTCTTTTACTAAGACGTTCAATACCACTCAGGCTGTACGTTATGTAGTTACAGCCAGCAGCCGTGTTAGCGTAGCTTAGCATAAAGACTTGAAACAGAGGGAAACAGCTAGCCTGACTCTGTCGGAACCTAAACTCTGGACGGAGTGAGGCTAGATGTTTCCCCATCGCTTCCATTCTTTGCGCTACGCTAAGCTAGCCAGCTGTGGTGTCGTATTCGTTGGATCAACATGAGCTCTCGTTAGCTTTGTTGAACTATCCCTTTAAACTGTTCAGTTTGATGCAGCAGCGGCTTGCAGAGGAGACAGTCATCAAACAGAATAAATCTTTCCAGCATTCGATTGTTGGCCTGCGTCGTTTCCCACCGCCCTGCTGCGTACCGCCACAAAACACAGAAATGTACCGGACTACTTGTAACCTATCGCGACAAATAAATAATATGTGCTACAGGATATGAGGAGAGTAATGCTTCAAGGTTTTTTTTAAGGATAAACCCCATACTGGCGCAGTACCATATTTTAAAAAAGTACAGGAACAATCACGGCGCTCGTGCAATGCCACTTATCGACTCTGAAATGGATCGTACCATTCAAGGGGGTAACTCGTTCAAAAAAATAAACATTTTCCGTTTCTGTTCTGTACGGTACCGTATTGAGGATGGATTACACATGGGGTAAAAAAAACAATTAGAATAAAAATAAAAGGTTAATATTTTAAGTTCAACGTAAAAGTGTCCAAGTCTGTACCATAATGCCTTTTCTTATATTCCAGCCTCCCTTTTTTAATACCGTATGGAGAAGCAGAACCATCGGGTAATAATAATAGTAATAATAATAATAATAAGACCATCGAGGGTTCTGTTGACGCCCCCATCAAACATGAGGGGTAAAAAACAAAAAGCAGCGCACACTGGCAGCATCGACTGTGAGAGGGGGAAATGATTTAAAAAAAAACAAAAAAAAACAGGACGAGATATGCATATAAAACACAAAAAATAAAAGATGAAATACATTTAGAAATTTAAAAAAAACTGCAAGCGTTTTCTGTCATCTGTGGTGATGATGTTGTTGTTGTTGTTGTTGTTGTTTTTCTGCATCCAGAAGGGAGGCGGCTTCTTCTCAGTCTGGGTGTTAAGAGGTCAGAGGTCGCCGGGCGGGGGAGAGGCCAAAAGGTCACAGGCAGAGTCAAGTGCCCCGAGCAGAGAGATGAGGAGGAGGAGGAGGAGGACGAGGAGGAGGGTGGGGGAACTCTGTCGTCACGTTGCTCAGTCTGAGGGAGGAAATCAGAGAGAAAACAGAGATCTTAAGTACGACAGCCATCTTAAAAACACACAATCATTGTTTACAATATAGTCAAAAACATTATTTTCACCCTTAAGACATGTCAAACTTGTGAACACACGTCAGATGAGGTGCTAGCTGTTAGCTTAGCAGATACAGTAAAAGGAGTGTAAATCACAGCTTGTCAAATCAAGTTTTAGGTCTCAGGACTTTTGGTACAACAAAAAAGGTGAACTCATCCTTAAATAAAACTTATAAACAAACTGTAAAATGACGACATCGCTTTGTCACCAGATCAACAAACACATGACTGTAATACAAATCTGATAGATGATATGTTGACTGTCATGTTAGATGGGAAGTTGACATGTTTGGGTTAAACCAATGTGAGTCGATAACAGGGGTGTCAGGATCGAAAACTGAGACAAGCTTTCAGTTCCAGTCATCGATTTCCAAGTGGGTCTCGGTCGTCGTTGAATTATTGAAGGCTGGTATTTTTTTTTGTTGAACTCTTGAATCATAACTTTGGTGAATATTACTTGAACTTGTCTACCCCTAACCTGCAAAAAGATATGGAAGTCAAGCTGTTGTTGTAAAAAAAAAAAAGCAGATTTTAAAACTGTAATTGACAGTCATCGGAGCATAAAACAACTGATCTGTTGATCTTTAGAAATCCAGATGTGGTAGTGGAACAATGGCGAATCAGCACCGTTAGTTAATAATGTTTGACTGCTAATTAACTGAATCTGTCTGACTAAGTTTAGGTTGGTAAGTTAAGTAGACAGGATACATTTAGGAGGTCAGTCTTTCCCTCCACATACACAAAGTTCCGACAGAAAAATGTGTCGACAACTATTTTGATCGCCGAGTTCGCACAACAGAAATCTTTCAAGCAAAAATGTTCAACATTTTATCTCCCACACTGTGCTGATTTCCTGTTTTCTTTAACGTGACGTGATAATAAAGGGAGTATGTTTGGTTAAGGTCACTTCAGGTCAGATTTAAAAAAAAAAAAAAAAAAAAAAAGGGATTTTGAGAAGTCAGCTCCACTGTTTCTCATATTTCATAGACACCAAAAAAAAATTCACTGACAGCTTCTGCGGCTGATGGAAAAAAAAAAAAAAAAAAAAAGAAACCCACACAGAAAGAACGTGGAATGTGGCTGGTTCACTGACAGCGGTTTTGGACTCACAATATTAGTTGTTTTTGGACATTTTGGAGCCAAAGTGCTGCTGACTAATTCTGACTGGAATCTGCCTGCTTCTCTGCAGAGGAGTGCAGGAGTTTACTTCTCCCAGATTTAAGGCGGGGGGGGGGGGGGGGGGTTCAGGGGAAATCTGTTGATACTTTCGAGAAGAAACAAATGACGACACCGTTAAAGCAAGTTTACTGTGATATACACAAAAACCAGCTGGTTTATTAAGCTCATTTCACCACAGCGGTGGTATAAAAAGAGGCTGTGATGAGGCGAACGATCCACAGATTCCAGTGCAGATTATATAATCAGTAAAAATTAAGAGCATTTTTCTCCCTGCGGTGAGTTTAGCATGTCGATCGTGGCTCAGACTTCCTGCTGTATCATAAAAAAATGTGTTTGTCTGGTAAATAAGTGAGCGTGGCTGGTGGACTTTGGATGCAGCGCGCTGCCAGCAGACACACAAACACACATATAAAAGTTTGTTTCCTGGCCCGCTATCGTGGCCGGAGAGCCGGGGCTGTCAGGTCGGCTGTTTTGGTGCGGCCTGGCGGCCCCAAATGACCCTGGCGATGGCCGCCGTCCAGCTGGGTTATTCCACTGAGAGCGAGGCTTTGTCTGACACAACAATGTGAGCAGCACGCCACAATACAGATGCTTTGACAGGGGGCACTGCTGGAATGCTGCTCCTCTGTTTGTTAGCCACAGGGATGGAGGGATGGATGAACGGACGGAGCGACGGAGAGCACGCAGAGGAGAGGAGCAACAGCCTGAAACACGACCAAATTACAGCCAGAGACAAAGAGGTGTAGGACATCTGTAAACACTCCAGAAGCTGAGGGAGGACGCCGAGCACACAAACAGACCTGGCAACCCAAACAAGGCGTGGGGAAGAGAGGGAGCGACTCCTCCCGCTTCTGTATAAAGACACGAGTCCTCCGCCAAAATAAAACTCAGGCCGAAAAACAAAATTCAATATTTACTCGAGGGAAAAAAAAAAAAAACCCGACGACGCCTGAGAGAAAACAGGTGGAACTGTTCCGAGCGCCTTCGACAACATCGGCCTCCACTTTCTGATTTTTTACGGTTCTCACCATTCAATCAATCAATCAAACTTTATTAGTATGCGACCTTTCGTACAGGTTAGTGAAGTTCCAGGTGTTTCACAGCTGGCTGACAAGTTCATAGTGAGACAAAACTAAAAGTGTTGATAATATAGTGAAAAAGGAGAAATAAATAAGATGGCAATGAAATATAATCACATACATTTAATTCTCTACTATAAGAAGATGGAAAAAAGCTAAATAAATCTGATTAAAACATCAGAAAATACTCAATATGTGGAACAAAAACATGATTTTGTACAGTAAATGTTTTAGCTACTTTAAACTTTCTCTCCACTACATTTATTTAATACTTTGCAGATTATTCAGTGTTTACAGGCTATTAGCTGTGATGTGTTACCAATCAGATAGAGTTGACAGGACATTGTGTGAGAGGAGCCAACATAGAACATTTCTGAATTAGTTTAAAGAGTTTAACTGTTGAAGCCCCAGTTGATAAGTTGTCTTACAAACTCGGCTGGTCACAGGAAGTGCTACGTGTTCACTGAGTTTAGCATTTTCCGGCATCGTTCATCAAAAATGCATCTACAGAGCAAAACAACGTCATTTTGTCATCTGTTGATCAATTCTAAGTGCGTCAAGGAGCAGTTTTATAATGAAGAGAAGGAGCTGCAGGCGACATGACGCACACCTCAACTTCTCAGTAAAGTAACCGACTCCTTTCCCCTCGTTAAGGTTGTCAGAGTCCCTGTCAGCATTGGGTTTGAATCAGAAATACTGCCAAAGAAACGCTCAAGTATTGACTTTCTTGGTCATGATGCAGGGCGACTATTATGTACAATAATTTAGTCTTAAGTTGGTATTTTTTTCCATCGTTAACCAGCTGAGTTCATGTTCGTTCTTTCAATTGGCGGATCACTAAGATGCTTTTATTTTGAAGCACCAGAGTGGATTTACAGTTGCACGTTGCACATGTACGTTGAATATGTTGCATAAAAAACGGACGGAGATAAACAAAAAAAAAAGAAAGAAAAAGAGAGAGAGAGAGCGAGAGAGAGAAAGAGAGAGTCGCCTGAGGTCTCGGATCAAAACAATGCTGTGAGGACACGAGCCGGGCTGACCCGAGCTGACCTCAATAAACACACACACACACACACACTTGCCACAAAATCGGGTTATAAAAACAAAGTCCGCCAAACACCTGCATTAGCTAACAGCTTGTTGTGTCGTTGCAACACAGGCAGGTGTTCAGAGCCGTGACCGTCTCTCTCTCTCTCCCTCTCTCTCTCTATGCCCTCGCCGACCCGCCGCCCATCCCTCGCTCTTTCACTCTCTCTCTCTCTCTGTCCCTAAACCCCATTCACCCAGCTGGGACAACAGATGAAAGGCATCATGGGAGTGAACAGAGAGCGTAACGTGATGACCTGACACAGGCTTCGCGTGACAGCTGGGGCGGCGGCGGCGGCCTTATGAGGGCATATCGAGGGGCGAAAAATGTATCGGGCCGACGAAAAAACAGCTCCCAGATCTGATTCGACGGTTGTTAACAGCTTTAAAAAGTTTATATATGTCGGGCTGTTTTTTAGATATAGATGATGGATTTATGGATTTTTTTCTGTTTGACGAATCTAAAGTTATATAATGTGTATGATTTCATCTATACGTCTTACAAGTAGTGGAGTAGAAAAAAGTTCAAGCTGCGGATCAAAAGGAAAGGTCGCCGTGAGCGGCAATCAAAAAGGTAAAGGCGGGTAAAAAAAAGTTGAAAGAGGGAAACATGATGGAAGTGAAGACATAAAGAAGAAATAAGAGTCGCTGCGTGTTTGAGAGCAACAGGAGCCTCGGTGATTGAGTAACGTTCAGGACCACCGGTGAAATCGACACTCGAGGGGGGGGGGGCTAAAAACTGGTGCGGCGGTCAGACCGCAACTGCTGACAGTGTTTAGGTCCATTCATTACTGATGAGACACAACATTTCCCCTCAAGTAAGCACTGAAGGATGTGAGGAGCTCAAGCCGTCGCTCCCAAAGAGCTCGGTGACTTCATTTGATTTGCACGACTTGAAAGAACTCACTTCTCTACTTCAGCATCAGTTTGTTAAAACTGAGAAGGAGCTGATCGAAAATCCAAGAAAGTTCTTTCTAATTAACGCTTTCTACTTTTTCCTTTATTCAAATGACTTCAAATGACCCGACAACAATGAGTTGACTACCACATGAAATCAAGAAAATCTGCAAAAAGCCTCACAATTAAGATGCAGAACCAAAAAATAAAGAAAATAACTTGGATGATAAATAATGTAACGAGGTACATTTATTCAAATTCTACACTTTTGACTTTTACTCCACTACATTTATTTGATAAGTCACGAGTTACTCTGCAGACTGCATGCTGCATCATTATTATATCAATTTTATTAGTTTATCAGCGGTTGTATAAGAAAAAAAAACACATATTCCAATAATAAAAGAAAATTCTGATTACGATTTAATAACTGGCCCAGCTGATAAATGATTGACCGATAATATACAGTAAACATACGTATAAACATGTATATTTCTCTTTTACTAGTTTTTTTTTAAACTATTTTGATTGAAGTACATTTATTGCCACGAAATCACTTGTGATACATTAATATCAGATACTTTCTTTCAGGGTTTTTAAAGCTTTTCACAGGAAAAGTTGAAGCACTTTTACGTACTCTAATTGTAGTTTTAAAAAACAGTTTTACTTCCGTCTATGAAATACCAGATTATTTTGAAAACCAAGGTGTGTATTAGAAATCAAGCACATTCCCAACATGTAAAACCTTTAGTTTTAAGACCCTGTACTCTCCAATATGTTCCTGCAAAGTGGGACTACAAATAAAGATTATTTTTATTGTCTTGATTAATGATTTAATAGTCTTACACTCATAATTTCCTGAAGCCTTCAAATGATTTAATTTGTCCAATAACAGTCTTAATCCCAAACATTTAAAGTTTACCATCACATGAGATGAAGAAAATCTGCAAAATCCAAACAATTTCGAAGCGGAAACGAAAAATAAAGGATTAACTTTTGCGTGATGAAATTATCGGGATAGCAGCAGATTCATTTTCCATGTCACCAAATATCTCAAACTTCCTGGAGAAGCAGAAAACCGATCACACGCTGCGTCTCTAAACTGAAATCTGACCCTCTGGGAAACGCCTCCTGAAATTCTGTAACACTCCAGGAAGTCATTGACCAATGGGAACCCCGCTGGCGCCAACACGTCCGGGGTTAGGGGATCAATTCCCTGTTTAGCTCAACGGACACCAACACTGCCCGGGTTTATAGATTCCCATGCTTCTCGGTGCGGCCCACCCATGCTAACGGCACATCCAGCATGTCAGCGCTTTGAATTAAGGTGCTCATCGGTTATTTTAAGAATATTTATTCGCTAAACGGACGCGTCGCAGGGAAGAAAAAAAAAAACTCAACGTCCGCGAGGCTTTTAGAGGGCCGCAAATACTCTGCGGTGACAGTCCGGATGGCTGCTCCGCATCAAAATCGCTTTGTGTGCACACATGATGGTTAATAATTCTAACATCTGTGGGAATATATACGAGTCTATTTAAGAGAGGAAGCTCTACACGCAACACACACACACACAGAGCGAAAAAAGGCGGGGGAGGGGGGGTCCTGTTACGAGCATGCCTCGGACCGGCCCCATAAATTCATGTCAGTCTGGAAATAGACCTGTAAATATAGACGGGCCTGGCCGCGGAGGTGGGAACGAGAGAGGAAAAGGGCAGCCTCGTACCATCTTCTCCCACATCTTTACCCCCGCCCGCCTCACACTCTGCCTAACCTTTTACCACATATCCACTGGGTCGGGCCACGGGGGAGGCCGAGGGGGAAAAGGGCAGGTTCCCACCGCTGTCACTAACGTTTAAGAAACTCCCGTCTGAACCGTTAAACTGTGCAACTTCCTCCCCTGACCCGGCGTTAACCCTCCGCCCGCTTAGATCCACCTGACCACGAGAGACTGAGGGTGGGCTCGCTCATATAATCCGCCTGTCTTTACCCGCTTAAACGTTAAAGAAGCTTTAATCTTTTTTTACCTAAAAGATAAGCCTGCATTGACAACCTTTAAAGCCTTTTTAAATTGGAGATATTCGCCGTGATACGATGGTTAGCCAGAGCTGACACGATTAGTCGACTGACCGATAAGTCAAAGTCACCCGGAAACATTCTGATCATCATTCAAGTGAAAACAGTCAAACACTTGCTGGTTTCAGCTTCTTAAATGTGATTATTTTGCTGCTTTTCTTCGTCATTTAAGACAGTCAATTAAGAGCTGTTGAGTTTTGGACTGTGGGTTGGACAAATTGAAACAAGAACACAATTTTTTGACATTTTATACACTAAACAACTCATCTATTAACCTTTTAAAATACTTGATAATGAAAATAATCATTAGTTGCAGTACTACTTAATAATCTTTTGGTCTTTAAAATGTCGATAGATCAAATTTAGACTTAAAACTGCGCATTTTGCCTTACCAAAACATACAATAAGCCCCCGAAATATTAAACTCACACTGATTTGAAGCAGAGAAAAACATCAGATCTTCACATTTCAGAAGCTCAAACCAGACAAACACTTCAACACAAAAAAGTAAGTAGACTACTACTACAGCTGGAAGACATGCCGTTAAATTAATACTGCGGTATTTTCAGGTAATATGGCGATACACAACATTTATTTCAGATTTTGAAATCTCTTTAACAGCACTTAGTAATTGCTGGGACTGGGTGGCAAAGTCGTTCCTTTAAAACTACATTTTACTGTAAAGCAAACCCAGGAAAAGGCAACACGTATGACATACATCTTTATCAATCTGAGAAGATAAATAGTCTCATGTTGACCCAAAAAAACAAAAGGTGCATTATCCTGAGTTTGGACTTATAACCGGAGGTGTTCGTTATACATGAAATCTCTTTTATCGCCCTGAAAACAAAAGCAGGTCTGCGAGAGCGATGAGAGTAAGAGAGAGTGCTCTGGCACCGACACAAGTTGCCATGTGTTGACGGGAAAAAACACAAAGCAGACATCACAGTCTGAGTCACTGTCTGCTCGTCTTTATGATAAGAAAGGCCAGCGGCAGAGGGAGAGTCGAGGCACGGCGCTCGTCAAACACTCTACAAACAAAACATTAACATCCACCGGTTTAAAACCAACAACCACCTGCAGCTCACCTGACAGCAACACGTCTTTAAAGCAACAATCTGTCACTTACTTTGAAACTAGATGCCTCAAAAAACAAAGATATATAATTTACAATGACACAAAAGAAATATCAGCCAGTTGTGACACTTTGAGAAGCGTGAAAAGGAGCAAATGTTTAGCATTTTCTTGATCAATATCTTACATTTTAACAGTTAATCCAAAATTGTTGACAATCCGTATTTTGTTGATCAACTTGTCAATTCATTGACTTCCTGTTTCAGGGAATCATTACACAAAATCAACATAAAATCCTTTTTTATTCTGAAACAAAACAGTTCATTTCTTAACGTGTCCTGCTTTTATTACTTATTTATTGTTTTTATTCATACTTATCTCCATTTTGCTTTCCCCCTCTGCTGCTGTAACAATGCAATATCCAAACAGGATTGTCTTGACTCATTAATATTATTGTACACATTTTGACAGGTTTGTTTTGGGGAACCAGGCCGATACCAACTTCCGGGTTGGCGTCCCACAAACGAGGAAGTTAGTATCGCCCTGACTCCCCTGACTAAAAGGCCATTTGTTCTTGAAATTAGACTTGAAAATAAACTCTTTCATGATACTTCAGTCATGTTGTTCAGACATAAATCACAATCAAACGAACACCAGTTAACAATTTTTGAAGGGTCGATGCAATCAGCAGAAGTGAAAAGCTAATGTTGGGCTATAAACTAACTAAAGAAGAGACTGTAAGCTCCTCACTACGCTAAACTAGTTGTAAAGTTTGAGTTAGAAGGGTTAGCAAATGAAGTCAGCCCGTTAAAATAAAACAGATTGTTGTTTCTGTAAACTAATTATGACCGAGATAATCATGGAAAATATTGAGTTTCTATGGATGAGTCTTTTGCTGACAACCGTCCTTTTTTATTTTTTTGAAGAAATGTTGAGCATTCATAACTTAAACGTGGCGCATTAGCGGATGTATTTCATGTCACAGTAAAAACCTCTTAACCGTGTGTTAACCACAGTCTTTCTTTCAGGCATCTGACCATAAACCCATTCATAAAAAAAAAAAAAAAAAAAAGCCACTGATTTTGAGACGAGGGAACCAGATGTCCAAAAATGCCAGCTTGTCTCTAGGTTCTCAGGACTCACTCCTGAGGCATCCCGGCACCACCCGGACTACAAACCACGTACAAAGTGATCCATAAAACAATCTAAACGTTTGTTTGCAGCGTCTAATCCTTAGTGTCGACTTCAATTTATCTGACTTTACCTCTTCAAAGCCGAAGTCCGTTATTGCTTATGTTATCTTTTCGACCCCCAGTCTCAGGAAGTCCGTCTATCCCTTAACCGCGGCTGATGTAAACACACCGAATCTGTGTTTTATTCAATATTTATAGCAGCGCCTCATGACTCCACACAGAACCTCCTTGACAGCTGGGCCGAGCGTCTCCCGCCCTCCCCCCCCCTTCCTCCTCCCCTCTGGGTCAAGGATCCAGGTGTGCCTGTATCAGTTCAACACCGCAGCTGAGAGGAAGTGCATTCCTGAGTGATGATGATGCGTTTCCTCTCAGGTCCGCTGTGTGCCTTGACACGCTGCCGCCGCAATTACGGCGCCACATCAAAGGCCTGCCTGCCATGACTCAGCACGTACAAACACACGCACACACACCTACCTAGACGCATGAACTGTAAACACACACACACACGAAGACTGATCGTGTGTGTGTGTGTGGGCACGGATTAACATTTCTGAACGTTGCCTTGAACTGTATCAACACACACACACACACACACTTAATGAACCTGCTGGCAGCGACTAAAAACAAAAGTACACACAGACAGACGGACAAACACAAACACGCACAATGGGATGTGCTTGAGCGCTTTGAGTGCCAGTTGATCTCCTGTGCGAGCGAGCACACAATTACCACACACACACACACACACATGCACACACGCTCTTTCATCTCCGCTCGGCACCACGGTAAACAAATGAGTCAGTCGGCGCTCGCAGAGAATCCTGACTCATGCTCATGCGCGCGCACGCACACACACACACACACACACACACACACAAAGCGACACAGTAAAACGGTGATTCGGGGAGGAAGCGAGGGGGAAAAGCGGGGAGGAGATGAATATAAGAGAGGACGAGTGGGTGAAAGAGACGAGGAGACGATCAAAGAGGAAGTGAAAGACCGACTCTTTATTCGTCCCCCGAGCACGTCTACGACCCCGACTGCAGACCGAACATCAGCGCTGACGCACACATCCGCGTCTGGTCTCAACGTTAAGTAACCGAGCGCCGTGCTGTGTCAGAGCGCCTCTGTGTAAAAACATCACGTACACCTACTGTACTACTACAGGAACAACATACTATTATGAGATATGGTCTGCGTCAGCGATAATGCCCGATGAGGTGTCCGTCAATAGGAACGACGTCCATTATCAGCCCGATCAACAAGATAACTCACAACAGTATTTATGGAGTCATCTCCTAAATTTCTCTGACGTTTAAACTCGTCAGCTAGCGAGGGTATCAATCAACTTAAGCAGGCCCTCGTCACACATGTCCTTTGCAGTCAGAAGAAGATTTGATTAATGACTGAAAGACAGTAAACAGGTTAAATAGTTGATAATTTGTCAGTCAGACTTGTTGATCTAAGTGATTTAGATCTGTGGTAAAGACGTATCAGGGATCATCCTGAACGATTATCATTTTCTGTGTTTTTTTTTGTTAAATTCATCTAAAAATGTGCTACTTTTGCTCTGATGCAGCGTACTTCACCTGTGTGAAGAATCTGAACCTACAGAGTAACCACACTTATCATGTAAACAAAGTGGAGAGGGCTGTTTACTGCCAATAATCGGCATGTGCCCCTGAAAAAAAACACGTTGGTGAATCTCTTATGCATGTACAATCCAACTTCAAATGATTAGTTCACTTCATTATATTAAATCAGATGATTTGTGCTACAAACAACCAAAATGGTGTTTCACTTAAGGGTGGAAAATAAGGAAAACACAGAAAAGATTGATGTTTTCAAAAGTGTCCCTACAAACTGACTTCCAAAACATGTAGCCATGTAGTTACAGTTTCATGTACTCAATCCAGAATCCGACCTTGAAAACACCCCGTAAAAATTAAAGTGTTTAAGAGACTTCCAGCACCAGAACAAGCGCTGTAAACCACAGCCAGATTACTGCACCTTAATGTGTTTTGCCATCATGCTAACCGCTCCGGCTGGCACTGCACTCCGCCGTGTTTTGTACACACGGATATATTTTTTCAAAGATGTAGAAAAGTGTCTCAAGTGACAGCCTAACAGCAGACAAAAGGCTGCGAAACACACAAACACCCACGCGTTGGTACGCTCGGCGCACACATGCTGACACAAAGAAAAACAGCGGCACGTGCACAGACAGGCACAGAGAGAGAGAGAGAGAGACACCACCGGCTACAAAGACAGGAAGTCGGTGCTTTTTTTGGGTGATTCAGTCCGCACTTGACCTCAGATAAACCTCGGTTCATTCAGCGAGCTAATTGTCTACCCGTCTGCCTGCACACAACACACACGCAGACCTCAAGATGAACCGCATATTGCTGCCACTTCCTGTTACAGCCCAGACTTCAGTTCCCTGGACAGATGCCTTCAAAGACAACGTCTGGCTGCTCAAAGCGCCTGAACGCAGCCTTGTCAAGATCACACAGACCTGATCCAAAATAGACTCACTAGAGGAGCTGCAAATTGATATAATGCGACTAATAATAGCATACGGCACTTAGGGTTATTTTGGATTTCAGCGAGGAAAAAATATCCTCAACACTTGCTCTCTTTTACTCACACATGAAAGCTCAAACGCGGAAAGCGAGAAACTGTGTTTTTGTGTATGTAGGCTGGCTGCTGTGGCTGTGTAAACTCCAGAATGGAAGATTTAACAACAGAGTTTGAGTTTGAAAGTAGGGAAGAGCCTTCGAACGAGCTGTCAGAGGAGGCAAACGTCGTTTGGCGTGTGCGTTTACTCACCCTTGGTTGTCGTGGTGACTCCATCTGATTTGGTGAAGTCTATACTGGCATAGGCTCCGTTCTCCAGCAGAGGCACCGTCCCCGCCGCCGCCACTGCCGCCGAGCTCCCGTTGCTGCTACCGGCTCCCGACGTCACGGCTCCCATATTACTCCCGTCCTCCCTCAGCTCCAAGGCAATGTAGTTCAGGCCGTTCTGGTAGCCCACAGACATGTTCCTGCACATTCTGCCCGCTCCAGCCCCCGAGGAGGAGGAAGATGAGCCTGAAGCGCCCATTTCTTGAGATCTTACTGGAGCGTGGTGAGCAGGCGAGTCCCCTGAACCCTCCAAGGACACCCACACGCTGTCAAAAGATGCCGAGCTGGACCATCTGGAAGCCTGACCCTCCGTTTGGTAAGATCCGTTGGGGGCCGTGGGGTTGACCAGCGTGGGGTGGGCGGCTGAGGATGAGGAGCCGAGGCCTCCTCCGGAGGGAGTTGAATTAGAGGAGGAGGTGGAGGAGAACGTCTCAGAGCTGTGTCTCCTCCTGCCTTGCGGGTCGGCCCGAACCACCTTGGGTTCCTGCTGCTGTGTCGGCGCCCTGCCCGGGCTCGACGGAGGGAGGGGCGGGGAAATGGATGAGGAGGAGGCGGGGGGAGCGTGGCCGTAGTGTCCCTCCATCACACAGAGATGCTGCAGCATGGCGGTGGGGCTCGTTTGCGTCCTCTCACCTCTGCTGAGGTTAAAGGTCATGTCCGTGTAGTCGTCCCCCTTTGACCGCCAGTGACCTCCGGCAGGGACTCCAGGGGAGGCTAGCGCCCCAGGATTGCTAGCCAGGGGTCGGATGTAGCTGGGTGGGTTCCAGGGGGCAACAAGGCTGGGTCTGGGGGACTGGTTTTTACCCAGACACCCAGCGCTGTCCTGCGGGTCCGCCCCGACCTCCACACTCATATAGTCCTGGTGAGTTTGGGGCTGGGGAGGGGAGCGACGGTGGTCGCTGGACCCCAGGGAAGGCGCTTCGTCTTGGGCAGAGAGAGGGTAGGCGGGGGGCTGTTGTTGGTGGGGGTAATGATCCCCGAACTCAATGTTAATGTACTCTCCGGGGCTGGAAGGCCCTTCAGAGGAGCTGACAGTGGCAGGGACTGAGGTGGAGGTGCCTGCAGACGCTGTGGAGGGCTCACTAACACGCAGCGGGCCGTGGAAACTTCTTCGGCCTAAAGGGAGGCGGTTGGGCCTCACCACGCGGCGGTCAGCCATCGCTGCGGTCGTATGGTGGGCTCCGTAAGGCGGTGGTGGGTGAGAAGGAGTGGAGGTGCTACTTCCTCCTCCGGCCCTCTTCTCTGGGGTTGACATGGAAGCTGTGGCAACTGATGAATATACTGGCTTGGCAGGAGAACTCATGGGAACATACTCCCCATACTCCTTCTCATCCCTCTCTCTGGTGGGGGCCTTGTAGGAGCGAGGGAGGGAGAAATAAGGGCTGTAAGATTTGGGGGTATTCTCGGGTGTGCCAGGGGTGTAATACCCACCGCTCCCTTCATTTGAGAGCTTGCGCCCCCCGCTGCTGCTGTATGACATGTCCATATATTCTCCATTCTCTGGCCTCTCCGCTATGCTGTCACCCCCACTGGCACCTGCCGTGCTGGAGCTACTGTGAGGGCTGGGGGAGGCCTGACCAGGAGACGGGGAGCTGCCGCTGCCCCCTGGGAGCATCATCATGTAGCCGTGGGAGTCTGTGGAGGATTGAGGCTGGAGCTGGAGCTGATGGTGGGCTGAACGGGGACCTAAAGCTGGACTGTGAAACTGAGGAGAGTGGGAGATGGGATGGGTGTAAGAGCTGGGTTGCATAGGCATGTAGTCGGGAGGAGTGTCCCGTGGCGACGCGGCCACGCCGCACATCATAGGCATGTAGCCGCTGTCTTCCTTGGCAGAGGAGGAGGAGGAAAGGGGCGGGCGCTCGCCACCGGCCTCCGTCCGGGAGAGCGTGGAGGGACGGCTCTGCTGGCTGTGCTCGGAGCAGGAGCTGTAGTCAGAGCGGAGGGAGGAAGAGGAGGATGACGGGCCGCCGCGGAGCAGCCCACTACCGAACGGCAACACGATATCTGACCCCTCTTCCAATGAGAAGTTGGTCTGGGTCATTTTCTGGTAAACCGCCACTCCAGAACCGCCGGTTGC
This sequence comes from Sparus aurata, assembly GCF_900880675.1. Lineage (NCBI taxonomy): Eukaryota > Metazoa > Chordata > Actinopteri > Spariformes > Sparidae > Sparus > Sparus aurata. The sequence continues at coordinate 13,146,162 of NC_044196.1, read as the reverse complement.
ACCGCCGGCTGGTCTGGAGAAAGAGTGAGTCCTCCTCCTCAGTGATGATGAAGATGATGTAGACAAGCGCTCATCCTCTGTTGTGGACGTGCTCTCATCTCGCGGCGTGTCGCCTCCGCTGTTGTTTCCAGAGCCAGCGCCGAACACCTCCCGGTTCCAGCCCATGGCCATGTAATCGTTCAGACAGTTCTCTTCTCTGATTGGTGGCGTGTTGCCGAGGGAGTCGGGCGTGTTACTCCGCACCCGGAAGTACCGGAAATCACCTGGACTGGAGCCGTACTCATCTGATGAGTTGAAGCCGCCGTCAGACGGAGAGCCGCATATCGAGGCGCTCGATGGGCGGGTGAGCGTGTCGGAGACTGAGCCGTGGCCGCTGCTGGAGGAGACGCTCACCGGGCTGGTGGTGGAGGGGAAGTGGGAGACTGGCAGCGAGGCAGAGCGGGCGTGGTAGGTGGACGCCGACCCCGGGATGGCTCTGACGTAGCGTCCGCTGCCGGTGCTCGTGCCGGCATTTCCTGTGGCAACGCCACTTCCGCTGCTGCTGCCACCGCCTTCATGGCGGCCGTGATGGGCACGTGCAGAATTAAGGTGAACCAGACTTCCTGTAGCTGAGCGGAACGGCCGGTTCATCGTCCCCTCGCCCTCACTGGATGTCCTGAAGCGGTAACCACTCGCCCCAGAGCTCTTACTTGACGGCGGCGTGCCAACAACCGACTCTGTCCTCGACCGCCGCTGCAGTCCTGTCTGGCTCGGTGGCAGGTTGCCCAGGTGGCGCCGTGTTGTGATGAACGGCATAGGGTTGGAGCCCGACGACTGGCTCTTACTCCTGGGCCGAAACTCTGCAAAAGCCTTCAGGGCTTTCATCGTCTCCAAGATGGTCTCGTGCATGTTCTGGGCCACGACCGAATCATCCACCTGCATCCAGATCTCTCCCGGCCCGATGGAGGAGGAGCGACCCACCTCGATGAAGAAAAAGCTTTCCGAGTGTCCACAGCGCCTGATATTCATCAGCTGGAGGTTGACACAGGGGGTTTCAGAGTTCAGCTTAACGAGGTGAATGGTTTTAGTTGAGAGGCAAAGCCGGTAAACACCTGTGAGGTTTTTAGTTTGACCCAGTCCTTTAGGCTTCACATTCACCTGCCACACCTCTTTGAACACAGTACCGGGGGTGACTGTACCGTACCCATCATCCAGATCATCTGAATCCAAGTGCCCTTTTTTGCCCTCACTCATCAGCTCGCTGACAGCCACGTACCAGTCCTCTTGCTCCTGCTCGTTCTCGGCCACAATGGCAAAGTACTCGTCCTTAGTATAAAGGGCAATGAGGTGTTTGTTTTTGGAATCCGCCCTTTTGTTTACCGTGAAGCACTGGTAGAGGTAAATAACCCTTTTCGGGGGAGAAGGGGCGACCGCTCCACCGCTGGCGGCGGCCGCGGCAGCAGAGCGCAGGCTGTTCCTGAATTTCTTCTCGCTGTCGTAGTACTCCAGGCGGCTCGGCCCGAGGTGGCTGGCCGCCCGGAGCACGAAGAACCTCTTGTGTCCGTGTTTCTGCTTTCGTAAATAACCACATTTGCGTATATCATCCACAACGTCCGAGGGGTTAGCGACGCTCACAGCCGCGTATACATGGCTGCTGCTGCTGCTGCCGCTAGCGGCGGCGGCGGCGGAGGAGGAGGAAGCGGCGGAGTCCTCGGCGGCGTGTACCTGGCTGAGAGACGAGGAGGAGGCTTTCCTGCCCGGGGACTCTGCGATGTTCTCCCCGGGAAGATGCTGCTGCTGCTGCGGGGCGAGCTGGTAGTGATGGTGCTGCTGTTGTTGATCCTTTGGCGGGTGGTGGTGGCTGAGGTGCTGTTGATGGTGGAGGTGGTTGGAGGGCGGTAAATGTTGATGGAAGCGAGAGCCGCCTCCTCCTCCGCCGCCGCCACCGATATTAATTAACGGGGAAGGGGGTTCCCCGACCGAGCCGTCTCCGTTCGCGGTGGCGGCCGCGGATTTCGTCCCCACGTCCCTCTGCTGCGTCTCCACCATCAACATCGCTGCCTTGCCTTCCTGGTAATTCGTGAAATTTGCCATCAGAGAACACAATCAAAGGTCACTTTACTAGCAAGCTAATCCGAGTGGACCTAGACCCCATTCTTGTTTTGGGAGACGAGCTCCCGAGTCCGGCTAGGCCAGCTAACGTTGACTCGCGCGGCTCAGATTTGCAATCCTCGCGGACCGGCGTCGTTATTCCGTTAAAAAACAAGTCCCTTCGCCCGGTAAAACAGCGGGTGCTCGTGCTCCAACGCGAGCTTTCTTCACGAAATGAAGCCCACCGTGTGCAACATGACCACGTTCGCCAGTTGTTTCTATAATCGGGAGGATCCGGCTAGCTCGGTTAGCAATCCGTTCCCTTCTCCTCCTGTACACATCTCTACGGGCCAGAGCACAAACAACACATGACCCTCTGCGTCACCGGCCCGACGGGAGGAACAAAGACGCGAGCGCGGCCGCCGATTGGCCCGTCATTTTGAGTGACGTTTCTTGACAGGAGTCCAAACCAATCGCTGTGGGATATTAGTGCCTTGCGTCAATAGCTCGGACCAATCGCGTCGCGGGGAGTTTTATTGAAGTTAAAAATAGGCGGTGACTTTTTAGGGCTGATCCAGAGCCAGTTGTTAGCATCTCCAGCCGCTGTTTAGAGGCTGGCGCCGGCTGATCTCAGTTCTGTAGACGAGCAAAGAGCCAACCAGAGTCTTCCCCTTGTCTCTGAGAGCACATTTTAGTCTTGGGTCAAGTTGTAGATATTATTTTACACCTTGATCGGATTTGTGTTATATAAATCATTATCCGGAGATACATTTTATACTTAAATGTATATTTTATATGGTATAGAATCGTTATCTGGAAATACATTTTCTTTTTACTTAAATGTATATGTTATATTATAAAATCATTATCTGGAGAAACATTTCTTTTTACTTATGTTACATCATATTATATGTGATTTACATTTGAAACATGTTATACTTGACTGTATATCTTATATTATATAATCATTATGTAGAGATACATTTTATGCTTAAATGTGTATGTTATATTGTAAAATCATTATCTGGAGATACATTTTCTTTTTACTTAAATGTATATGTTACATTATATAATATATGATTTACATTAAGAAACATGTTATACTTGAATGTATATGTTATATTATATTATCATTATGTAGAGATACATTTTCTACTTAAATGTATATGTTATATTAAATAATATTAAGTACAAAGTCATCTCAAATGCCACTCAGAGTGTTAGTTACTTTTCTTTTAACAATAAAAAGTCTAATGCATTATCAATAGCAGTCAATCAATTGAAGGGTTTCTGTTAGCTGTAATCTTCATTCTCAACTACAGACAAAAATAATATTGCTAAATAATATTTTTGCAGAATGAGCAGCTAATAAAAAAGCATTGTAATTGATTAAAATGCTATTAAACTGTTAAAATTAGCTTTACATATTGCCAGTTTCAACGCACTGCTTATTCATAAATGCTCCACAAAAAATAGTAATAGTTTGTCACTTCTTGTACATTTTTATAACACTTAAAATGTTACCAATATCACAATTTTCACACAAATATGAATACATACATGTGATTCACTAAAATATTAACAGAGTGGACGGAGAGAGAAAAGTTAAAAGTGAAGTTTTGCAAGAGTTTTGTTTGTTCGCATGGAGCTCGATGTAATGAAGTCGACATAGGCCACATCTATCCATCACATATTGTGCAAATTATTGTCATTTGTCATTGTAAAATCTTATTCTGCATAGTGATAAGTAGCTGTAGTTGTCAGATTAATGCAGAGACGTGCACAGTTTTCCTTTTTGAAGTGTAGAAAATGAGAATGCAAAAACACCTCATAATTATATATTGATTACAACGTGTCTGTTTCTTTTTGCCTCTTTCACACACTTCACTTCAAGTGTTTACTGTCCCTCTTTTCTCTCTTTTTCACCTTTAGAAAAAAGCTTCTTTTTGTGTCTTTAGCTCCTTAACCCAAAACACTGAGGATACTAACAGCTCCCCAAACGGCTTGAGGTTTACTAAAACACATAGCTGCTCCAGTCATGTGAGAACCCACTGGTGAGTTTGGGCGCTTGCCAGCCTCGGTGTCAGCGAGGGTCAAGCCAGCCGGAGTGACCTAACATGGCCTGCACCCTTTTTTCCGACTAAAACCAAACCCCGCTTTGGCACAGGTGTCGACTTCGGATTGGATCCGTCCTCGGCATCGACCGCGCGCCACACTCGAGTGATTTTATGCTCTGTTTTTTTTGTTTTTTCGGGCAGCTACATGTGGCACTAAACACTTCTTAAGAGAGCTTGGAGACTCGAGCCCCAGCTGTGTTTTCCATGGGAACCTAGATGGAGTCATTAAGGAGGACTCCCCCCTCGGCCCAGGGGACGTATCGGTGTTCTTTGCGCGCCTCGGAGAATGCCACGCTCGGCTTTCCGAGCCTCTACTACACTTTGCATGCAACAATTTGCTGGAGCCTTTTATCCCGAACACCTTTCAGTATCATGAGTGGGATCATGTGTGGTGCAGCTGGCCCCGCCGGGACTCGTACCCTTCAGCCTGGCAGAGCCGCTGCCGTGTTTTACCAGCGGGGATATGCAGGACCACCTGTCTGAGTGTGCCTCCGAGTCTGTCACCGCACAGCAGTAAAAATCAGTCATTTCAATCCATTCCTGTTCCATTATCCTCTATATTATAACGTATATAATTATATTATTCTATTGTATACACTTATACGAAGTTAAAGGATGAGTCTGACTTTTTTGGAAGGGTTTCATCGCAAGGTCAGTTCAGTGGCTGTTCTTTAGCTTCTGATCGTATCACACCTCCACTTTGTTTTTGTCATCTTCTCTTTCAAAGGTCAGTGTCGATGTCAAATATCAATTCAGTCTCTGGCCGTTCACTTCCCAGGACATGCCATGGATTTAGAATGGGGATGCCATCCATCTGGGCAACATAGCCAGCTAGCTATTTAGCAGCACTTATAAATATGACCCAAAATGATAAAGTAGCTGTAGTTCTTAAATACATATAATATAGTTATCCTAGCAATCAGTGCTGTTGTTGCTAAGCTAGCCGGCTAATGTCGCTCACAAAACGCACCTCCACCATCCCTCGACTAGCATGAAGTTCAAGTTAGATTATCAGGCTGTTAGCCTTCAAATGCTAGCTAGCCTTGCCTATCTCCGCTGACTCGAGAAACAGGTGATCAGTCAAGTGCAGGATTAAAAAGGGGATGCCATTTTTTCGACATGGCTAACTAGCTACCTAGCCGAGCTGCACGCATGATAATAGTGACTAAAAAACTTGTCCCGAATATGTTTGCTTGCAAGTTTAGGCTGTTTATTTCAGCTAGGCTAACTGCGCTCAGCGCCGTAGAAGACACAGGAAGTTGCTACACTTGTGCACTTTTTAGTCCCTCTTTACAAAATCCAGGCAATTCTTTGAGGAATATTGAACTAGTTTCCTAGTTAACAAGGTGAACTGAGTAGCTTGGAGGTATATTTTTAGCTGTCTTCTCTTTTTCTGCTTCCAGTATTTATGCTAGGCTAGGCTAAATGTGCTCCCTGGCTCATTTCCTCTGTGATATCGATCTACTTGATGCTCTAAAATGCTGACTGACGATACGCCGGACAATTGCGAGGCTTCTTAAGGTAAACTTTGCAAAGAAACCCATAATTTAATTATCTTTATCGACACGAGAGGTAAAGACAGTGTTATCGAAGTTCTCTGACTGCACGAGCCCCCTTCTCTCTCACTCTTTCACCTCTTTAACCTCTTGTTATGGAAAAGAAAACCGCACAGCATTGTGACAGCCGGGAATTACCGGCCCCCGATCCGTCCCCACAATGATGGCGAGCTACCAGTCGAGCCGACGGGGCAACCCAACTCTTCCCCGGGGAGATATCAGCTGCTTTTCAAAGGAAGCCCGGTTCTGCTAACCTCCCAACGTCTGGCGTGAGACCAGTCGAACCCCACGGCGAACCCCCTCGACCTCCCCTCCTCTCCTGCGCTGACTCTGCTGCTGTGAGGAAAGCTGAGCAAAACAACCTTTCACCCTCACGTGTAACATTAACAGAGGTTCATGTCTGGATCTGCTTTTTTTTTTTTTGGTTTACAGTTGAATTTCTTCAGAATCCTGAATTCTGGGGAGTTTTATGTACCTGTTTTCCAAATAAATGGTGTGATAGAGCCAAGTAGAGACTTTTGTGGAAAAACAGGTTGATGTGCGGTGATTTCCTGAGAATTTGACACCGATTCCAGCCGTTTGGGAGAGACTGCGGAGGCTAGACGGTGTGTTTGCATGTGTCGGAGCGTGAGCAGCGTCAGTCAAACTAGCAACCGGCTCGTCGGCTTGATGATGCAAATGTTGCCCCGTCGCCTCGGGTCATTTATTTGGTTGAAGTGCTCTCGGACAGTGATTGACTAACAGTCGTCTGAGTCTGCAGACGCACAGGAGGAAGTGGATTCTGCTGACTTCTGCTCACATGTGCAGTGATGTGATGTAACTAAGTACCATTTTGTGGTACTTAATTGGTGTTTGTTCCATTTTCAGCTGCTTAAAACTTCCCACAAAGGCAAATATTGTAGTTTTACTACTTTTATCTGGTCATTTTAGTTACGCTGCAGATAAAATGCTGCTTCAGAGAAACAAAGCTATTTTATTTTTTTACATTCTTTTGTTTTTATGGGTAATCAGAGGAAAGCAGGTTAAATAAACAGCCAGGCTGATAATTGATCAACGTGTAGATATAGACTTTATTTTTTTCTATTTTTGAAATTTAACTACGCGTATTCTCAAAGTGTACATTTTAAAAGTTGACTTTACTTTTCTTGGTGATTTGAAGCAATCGATTTACTCGACTTTTTTGAAGTAAAGTCAGATTTTAGTACATTTTAATATCAGTTACTTCCATACTTTTCCTCAAGTGTGACTGAACCTGAAACTTTGGTCGTATGGCCTTGAAATGGAGCAGTTTGTTATATTATATACAGGGATGGAAGTAATTAAATAAGGCTATTCTTCTATTGATAAATTCAATAAACACCAACCATTAAAAAGTAACTAATACACTGAGTAGCATTTAAGAGGAATGTTTTTTTTTTTACTTTTACCTAATTATCATGTTAATACCAGCAGATTTACTTGTAATTAAGTAATATCAATAATGTAACAATTTCTTTGTGTTTTATGGCTTTAAAACTCTCCAGTTAATGTTTGTCTGCTGCTCTCATCACTTTAGACTTTTATTTTTTTAAATTTTGTGCCGAAACGTTGCAAATTCCTGCGTTAATGCAATAAAACTGGAGTAAACAAAAGTAAAGTTGTCAAAATAACTAAAACAAAGTGTTGAAATTGTCATTAATTTATAAAAACATACATTTATTTAGCTTTTAGCGGTTTGTTTTTTTTGTTACATCTACTCAGTCACCTCTTCCTGTTTCCACCACCTCTTGATTCTTACTATCATGCTTCTCTCTCCTCCTCTCCTTCCTGATTGGCAGTTGCCGGGCGACAGCGCCCTCTGCTGGTCGCCATGACTCCCTGCAGCGAGAAATCAGCCGCTGCTATTGTACTTGCAACAAAGGAGCAGAGCCAACAAAGCTGAAACACACACACAGGAAGCACAAAGGAGAGCATGCTTCCCTTTGTTACACACTCAGGCTGTTATTTCAGCACAGTTGCGACATCGCTGCTGCTGTTGACGATTTAAACACACACACACACACACACACACACTGGTTATTTATTCAAGTGGGAACAAAATGTTAAAAACCTGCACATGAAGTAACTTTGACTTCTGTGGTTCAGCGATTGCTCACATTTGTTATTAATAAACTGTATTCAGAAGGAGTTGTGTGAGAGCTGGAACCACTCGAGTGTGACCGGTTCCCGAAGGCTGCGTTTAAACGATTATTTTGTGAATTTTTCCTGGTTTTCTTTCCTCCTCTGTGACAACAAACTGAACATCTCAAACTTCTGGACAAAACAAGACGTTTGACAACGTCATTTGAACCATTTTCTGACATTTTATTGACCCAAACAACTAATTTAATTGGGAAAATACTCAACAAATGCAACATACAACTAAAACATAAGACATATATTGAATGTGTGGTTTTATACCAGCTACATTAACATGTTGTAAGTGTTGTACTGTAAAAGAAAAGCACAATCTATAAGCCTCCCGAAGGTCACATGGTTGGACAAAAGTAGTGGATTAAACCAGGGTTTAACTCTCAACATTTGGTGCGTCTATGTTGTGTAAATGATCAGTTTGGGCTTTTATACTTCCTGTTCCTTTTGGACTTAACTTGATACTTTAATGTCTTTTTTATGTAGAAAGTGTTCGCTTACACTTTTAGCAAGATTTCAACTTTTTAAAAGGGTGTAAATAACAATTTTCAATCAAATTTGGCCTCTCTGGGCTTCTGTAGACATGAATTACTTGGAATTTTGTGTGTGTGAGTTGTGTAAGAATTGGCGGAGCGACCCTTTACGTCACAGTCACTGCACCTGGCCGTTGCATGCTAACAAATGTATGTAGCATACGTGTGGTAACTCACCTAAATCAACAATACATGTTTGTAGTTTGTGTGTGGAAAGTTTTAAAAAGACGTATATATTTCGTAACTTTCAATACAGACTAGCCTTTTCCCCCTGCTTTATCTTTTTGTGCTAAGCTAGGCTAACTTCCTGAAGTAACTCTCAGCAAGAAGCAACTGAATGTAACTGACTTCATGTATCTATGTTTTATTGCTCTATAGGGTCTCAACCCGGCTCACATTCACACCAGTAATCCAGGTCTAATCTGCCCATTCCTCAACATGCCCTTCCATATTCCTCCCTGTTCTACATGTCACTGTATCATAATCTATACTGAAATCCTCCTCCTGCCCCCCAATCAAGCAGCCATTAACGCCTGGATCACCGTGGAAATCCCCCCGATAATCTCAGCTTCACAGCTCCGACACACGACAGCTCGTCGCTGACTGGCTTTAGGTTGAAATGTAAACCACGTCTATAAGATGTTACAGATCTCAGAGGTTAATATTAATACATGAAGAACTTAATCTTTAGTTACAGTCGTATACAAAGCGTTTCAAAATGAGCTCCACCTTTAACCAGCTACAACAGTTAAATCCTGCTTTCACAATATACCATTAACAAATTTACCAGCTTCAGTTTCCTAATGTTGAAAATTGTATGATATGTGATAAAAATGAAGATTTCACTCTTTATTTTGTCACAGCTGCCTTCTCGTTTCTTTCTAGAGGACAAAAGTTACAGAAAAGAGAAATTGGACATTTAAAACGGAGCATAGATGATAATAAATAAGAATAGAGATATGTATATAGTTATATATATATGGTATATATGTACAATTGTACTTGCACAACATATTAATGTTTACATACAGAACGTATATATATCAAACAGACACGCACACACATGTCTGATATAAATGTGTGTGTTTGAAATATATGTCAGTAAATGTACTTGTACAACATATATGTGTGTGTGTGTGTGTTCTGTATGTGTTGCACAACTACAACTATACATATATATATCATACATATACATATAGACACATAAACTTACATATATTTATATATACATATACTTATTTCTTATCATCAATACTCTATTTTTTTCTTTATATATGTGTGCATATTTAAGTTTAATGTATACACACACACACACACACACACACACACTCGCACACATACATAAATATGACTTTAACTTTCTTCTGATTCAGGTACAAATTAATCTGATAAAAATATTGTCAGTCAATCACATGCAAATGCAGACAAGAGAGAGAGAAGTATGATTAACAATTACTTCTATTTAATCTTAATAACGAGTGTGTGTCTTGTAAAAACACACACTCCAGACCAGAGTGTTGTCATGGTTACGGACCTAGATAATCATTCTTTATTTTAGAATTATAATCCTGTTAGTAATCCCCTTTTCCCTGCATGTAACTGTAATCTAATTACATATATTTTTTTATCCGTATTGGAATACGTTTACTTTGTTTCATATCCTTTTTACTCGAGTAGAAAAACATCTGAGAACTTCATCCACCATCTTGAACGTATACATACTGTACATTCAGGAGGGAGGCTGCCTGTCAGTTTATGGATTTTAAACTGATCGCCACACACACACACACACACACACACACACACACACACACACACTCGGTGAGGATCAGCAGGGATAATCCTCACAGCTTCCAGGATGCCATCTGTAGTTTAAACAAACTTCAGTTTACTGCCTGACGCGTCACCAGAGGGCGCTGTGGGCCTGTTTCTACACCTGGACGCTCAGCTACACCAACAAACTGTGAGTCAGCTGATTCTGTGTCAGACATACACACATGTTTACACCTGATTCAAGGACCAACTCATTTATTGCAGAGTTTCTCAGGCAGGTTTGATTCACAAAAATAAGAATCTGATCACTCATTACTAAAAAGTCAGGAGGTTTTTCCAACTACAAGCAACACATGTATCTTTAAACAGTGCAGGGTTGGATATATATATGAAAAAAAAACAGTGAGATAAACATTTATGACCTACATTTAAATATCTAAACATCAGTGTACATCAAGTGTTTGTGAGGATATTCAAATCAGAGAGAATTTCCTCCCTGCTGGAGGATTAAAAAAAAAACCCCATCCCCAAATCCAATCGTGGGTGGCAACGAGATTTAAAAAATGAAAGAAACAAACAACAGCAATGAGTTGTTATCCACTATCAGGACTGTTTTCAGCCTTTAATAATCCTGGGAATGTAAACTGTATGCCACTACACGACTATTCCACATTTTAGATCAGGTCAGTTTGTTGTTATCAAACCAGAGTCACTGGTTTACCAAAAAAAACATTCATGATTATGGATTGTGATGCTGCGGCCCCTCAAAATAATGACTTACGTGTCACAAAATAACAAAGTAGTATCGCAAAATGATGAGAAACTCTCTCGGGTACCTCAAAATAATGACTTAGTGTCTCAAACGAATAATAAACTATTGAGAGAGTTACTTACCACCTCAAAACAATGAGAAACCTTCACATATTAATGATGTATCTCAAAAATAAAGACTCTATCGTACTATAATCGCATTGTTTCTCAAAATAATGAGGGACATTCTCAACACAATGACTTTAGCATCTCGAAATAATGACATTGTATTGCCAGTTTCCCTCTTTTCATCCCCTCTGTTGCTTCAGTAAGAGAAACAGGGAGGCGCAGGAGGAAGAAGTGAAGAGATTATCTCCTCCTCCGCTGCTGACAGGCGGCGTCTGTAGATCCCGGCTTTGCTGAGTCACCGCTCTGCCTCTAAACATCGTCCCACACAGGACTCAACTCAAGCTGTTAATGCAGACACACGGTGTTAATCTGAGCTATCACTTTCACTAGCCTCTTCCTCCCCCCGGGTGAACGCTAGCGAGGAAATATAAGGTTCCCTGTGGTCACTGACGGTAGATCACTGGCCGGTCAGTGGTGCGCCATCAAGACGTTGTCGTCATCGTGCGCCTGAAACTGAGTCACGACGTGGACGTGATAGATCTTCTTCACTGCCTTGTAAAACGCCCGCTTCAGGTCCTTCGACTCGCCCGCTGCGATGCTGATGCTGGTGCTGAGGAAGAGCAGAAGGAGGACAGAGGGAGAAAAACTGTGATAAATAGATTTTTTGAAGTTTCCACAGACATGTTCACTTTTAGTACTTAAAGAACTTGTAAAGTAGAAGAACTGAGTTGTGTAAGTGACCAACAATTCAAAATGCCCACATTCTTCAGAATGAACCGCCCTCAAGATGTTTGCCGCCGTTTATTTTGCATTCACTTGGATCTTAAACAGAAACATGACCCACTTGAAATCTTAGACGAAATGTTTAGTTAAAGGGGAATTCTGGCATTTTAAACCTATATTAGATGTCTGGGCAGATTGCCTCAGCTGGCAGCTACAATGAACGATCCTTTGGGGCAACTGCGACCGTCAAAGTCACGTCCACAGAAATCCATCCATGGAAATGTTTGTTTTGGGCTTTTAAACGTATTCTAACTGTCTGTCAACATTGTGGAAAGGCTTCCCACAGAGACACCATGAGAATTGAGCTGTTGCCTCATCTAGATCGTCAAGATCAGTTCAATATTCAGCCACGACTTTGGAAATAAACTCTAGCCGGCACTTCCTCTCTCTCCAACCTCGACTCACGTTTCCATCGTGGTCTTTCCCCAACAACTCACATCACACAGGATTCCAGAGAGAAACTTGAAACTAACAAAACTGATATTATTATTTGGGAAAAACCACTTAGATTATCAAACATAAGCCTGTTAGTGGCAAGAACGTGAACTTTTGCCAGACCTAGCTTTGGTGATTGCAGTTGCCCCAAAGGATTGCAGCCGTCTGCTGGAGCGATTCCAAAGCCTTTTGTAAATATGAGTCGTTTAGACACAAAAAAATACAAAATTATATGGCTCAGGTTTAAAAATACCAGTATTTCCCTTTAAAAAGAAGCTGGTTAGAAACAAATTCCGATTAAACAGCTAAATATCTTTGTTAAGCTTGGTTCAGAGATTGTATTTTGAAATTTCGTCTGCAGTTTCAAGATGGAAAACTTTTTCTCATCTCTTTCTCTAATAATATACAACTCCATGTTCGACAAGCTGCTTCTTCCTGTGGCCAAGATTTCCTCCTTCTTTTCGGGGTCATGTTCAAAATGCAAACAAACTGCAGTGACACCTCGAGACGGTTCACGCTTCAACGAGTCCCTGAACTGTGTTTGCCAGAGGCCGAGTCACGTTGCCAACCAAGCCAGTAATGTTATACATTTTTTGATAATGCATAACATTACCTCAGTTTTTCTTCTTTGCAAGTTGTTCCTGTTGTGTCGCGACTTTCCGTTTCTTGTACTGGGCTATCTCGGCGAGCTGCAGCCCGTGGGCCGATTGCCTGTTGGGGACGAAGTGAACAGCGTGAACACAGCAAACACACATGCAAACACTAGTCCTGAAGCCAGTCAGCTCGGCTACATTTTCAGTACTTGGGTGGCCAACAATTCTGCAAAACAATTTTTGAAAAAGTGTGGATCAGAGGAAGAGGACTGAAGGAGGAGGAGAAAAGAGCAGATGTTCGTACCCGGGCTTGACCTCCGGAGGAACAGGCAGAGGCTTTGTAAATCCATCCCTCCCTACAAGCCAGTACGTCTCCTCGATTCCTTTCCCCTGAGAAAGAGACAGGGACATTAACAGGAAGACACGGAAAGAAGCAGTAACTTCAGACTTTCCTTCCATCCACAAGCAGAAATCTTGCCTTGACGTCCGTCCTGCCTCTCAACTCGACCTTGTAGCCGAGATTTAGCTCCCGCAGGACCTTCACCGTACTCTGGTGGACGTGGATCCTGTAGGCTGCAGCAAACGAAAGAGTAAAATATCCTTTCCAGGTGGTGGGAAATTAAAAAAACATCAAAAACATCATGGATCTGGAAACATATGTCACTGGGATCAGAAATTTAAGAAGCTGGAACCAGCAAGTGTTTGCTTGTTGTTCTTAATAAACACAAGTACCTGATCAGAATACTTAATCTGTTGGGTACAAAAACAACCATTTCTGGCTGGTTACTTTGTCCATAAACAGTTCCTCAAGCGATCTTTCAGCTGTTTTGTTGGCCGGTAACTTACGCATCCCGCCGGACTCCATACGAGAGGCGGTTGTCACTGTGTCTCCAAACAGACAGTAGCGAGGCATCGTGAGACCGACCACGCCCGCTACACATGGACCTACAACCAACACAGGTGGAGTTATTGCTTTTTCCAGAAGGCTGAGGGCATTGTGTTAGAGGTGACGACAGGAAACAACGGAAAAGAGAGACTAGAAAGTCACCTGTGTGCAGTCCGATACGTATCCTGACAGGAACGTCGGGCATGTGCCTCATTTTGAAGGTTCCCACGGCGCTCAGGATGTCGAGGGCCATGTTAGCTATCTCTGCAGCGTGGCGGTTGTCGTTCGGGACGGGAAGACCTGACGCCACCATGTAGGCATCACCGATAGTCTCCACCTGGATTAGAACACAGTAGAACCGTAGAACAATGAGATGCAATGAGGTTTAAGGCCTGATACCACAGCTGAAGAGAGTCAACGCGGCACCTTGTAGACGTCGTGGTTTCCTATGATGGCGTCGAAGACAGTGTAGAGGTCGTTGAGCAGGTCGACCACCTCGATGGGCTCGCTGTTGGCTGAGATGGTGGTGAAGCCGACGATGTCGCTGAAGTAAATCGTCACGCTGTCAAAATGCTCCGGTTCGACGGTCCCGCCCACCTTCAGAGCCTCGGCCACGGACCTGAGGAGAGGAGAAAACACATCTCAGCGTGTTTTAAACTGCGCGTGTCGCCGCGCTGTTGTGTTTCGCCCTCGCGGACTCACGGAGGCAGCATCTGTGTCAGCAGCTTCTCCGTCTTCTGTTTCTCGATCTCCAGCTCCTCCGTTCGCTCTCTGATCAGCTCCTCCAGGTTGGACGAGTACTGCTCCAGCATCCTCAGCATGGAGTCGATAATGTTGGTCTTCTTCCCCTTGTTGATGTTCTTGAACTGAGAGGACGGGAAGGAAGAAGAGACGGGAAGTACAGGAATATGTTTTTATAGATTGAGTACAGTAAAGGCGACACAACCCGATAATTATTTTCTCAATAAAAAGACCCACCTGGTCGAAGATCTCGTCAAAGCCCGGCCTCTTGTCGGGCTGTTCGGTCCAACACTGCTTCATCAGCTGGATGCACTCTAACGGAGCACAGTCCTGACTGACCACTGGGCGAAACAGAGGAGGAGGCTTACGCAGCTTCTCGATTATGTCTAAAACACAGAGAAACATCAGCGGTCACAATTGGAATCAATCGCCAACTATTTTGAGAATGGATTCATCGGTTTGAGTCATTTTTGGAGGGTTAGCGGGATCTTTTTTCTGGTTTCTTTTCTCCTCTCTGACAGTAAACTGAGTATCTTTGGGTTGTGGAGGCAACGATTCATTTGAGAGCGTCATCTTGGGATTTCGGTAACACCGATGGACTTAATTAATTTCTTAGTTAACGTAAACGCAGTTGTAAGCGTAACAAAATCAGAAATTGGGGTCTGAACTGATCAGAGTACACGTCTCTAATCCTGTGTTTTCAGGTTTGTGTTGCTGTTCTCTTGCCTGCGGCGGACAGGTCCATCATGCAGAACGGAGGTCCTCTCATCACCACCTCCTGCATGACGATGCCGAAGCTGTACACATCTCCGGGCAGAGACCCGTGAAGCCCCGGCTGCCCGGGGATCCTCAGGATCTCTGGAGCCGTCCACAGCAACTCTGGAACACAAAGAACTGCATCAGTCTGTTGCTGTAGCGGTAAACAACAAGGTTACCCCGGTTTGTAATCTGATCTCTCACCGTCTACAGGAGGTTCGATGTAGGGGAACCTCTGAGCCTCGAGAACCTCGTTGTAGCCATAGTCTGTGACCTTCAGGACGAACCGCCCATCCACCACACAGTTACGGGACTTCAGACGACTGTGGGACACTCCGCGGTGGTGGAGGTACTTCATACCCTAAGACAGAAGACAGACAAATCCAAAATGTGAATTTGTTGAGAATTCAAGATCTACTTTTGGGCTGAGCACGTTTCTAAGACTCTTAGATGTGTGGACTGACACACACCCCTGGACTCAGGTCAGACTCAAGTCACAAGTTTAATTACTTTAAACTCGACGAAATCAAGAAATAGTTCCAACTTCCAAATTTATCCAACACTTGAAGTTGAGCAGTAAGTGGAGGCGACCGTGTTATTGACCTTAATCAGATCCAGCACCAGAGACGACTTGAACATCCAGTCCAGTTTGACGTCGTCGTTCAGCAGCAGGTCCTCCAGACTCCCTCTGGAGCAGAACTCGGTCACGATGGCGAACACACAGCAGTCGTGAAAGAAGCCGAGGAAGGGGTTGACGTTCTCGTGACGCATGTCCTTCATCTGTAAGAAAAAAGACAAATAGATTTCTGTTATTCGTGGCGTCTTCTGTACGATTTATTTTCCAACTTTCTGTTTCGCTCTCGCACCAGTTCAAAAACATCGCTGGTTTTGGGGTTGATGCTGCCAAACGTCCCATCAGGGAGCCTCTTCAGCCACGCCCAGTCGCCCTGGAGGAGCGAAAACACCAAACAGGGGTTTAATTCGAAAAGGATTGTTGTTTTTCTTATGGTAGTTCCTAAATTTCTGAGATTATTTTGGTTGGTTAAGTGGCAAATTTCTGTCTGTTTATGTCTTTTTAATCTTTAAAATGCTATTTTAATGTTTTCTTATTGTCTTTTTAGCCTCGTGTTTGATTGGCCTTATGTGAAACAAACTGACTGTCTCACCTCGTAGATGACGACATTGGAGTTCTCGTGGGTGGCTGGTGATTGGGTGGAGACCGGCGACACAACGCTGCGTTCTGACACGCTCCTCATGCCGCTGGCCCTGCTGTCGTCAAGACTCAACTTCTGTAGGACGTCGAGTTCAGGAAGAGAGACGACAACCTCAGCAACATGCTTATTTTTGATCATGTCTTAATCCACCAAGAAACATGGATTTATTTAGATGGTTTTACTTGTGTAATGAACTGCCAATCAGACGGAGGCTGACCTTGTTGCTGAGCGATGGATTTATGAATGTGACATCTGCGAGAGTCAGCAAGATCTTGTTTGGACCCTTAACCAGTCGAATCTGATTGACGCGTCGCCTATAACGAGAGACAAGAGGAGAGAGCGGTAGATTATTTTACACTCCAGATTTAGAACCTCCGGTCTAGACCGACATGACCTCACACTTCCTGCTGACTTTGTACCTGATGCAGTAAAGCAACAACACAGCGAAAACAGAGCTGGCCATCCCTCCAAGCCCCATGCTGATGGTTGAGAACAGATCCACTCCTGGAACAAAAAAAGAAGAGTCTGTGTGGAAAAGAATTTGAATTTCTGACCTGAAGTGATACGATGGTTAAACAGCTGTGCAGCGAGCAGCTACAGAATGTTTTGGATAAACAGCATCAGGTGAACTTTATTGGCAATGATATAAACAATCCAAGCTAAACAAAATAGAAGTTTTGTGGAGGATGCATGCAGGACTGTGTTTATTTGTAGGGTCCTTGATTAAAAACCAAAACATCTAGCGTGGACTGATTCCTCACCCCCTGAGCAGATGACTCCAGGAGTAAACCAGCAGGAGGAGTCTTTTCTAGGTCTGTAGCCACGAGGGAAGTGGATCTCTCGACCAAGGTAACGCACCATACCCACCTCCATGTCGATCCTGTCATTAATCAATTCAATCGTGTTATTTATGCAGGAAAAAGAGTCAAACTGATATCTGAAAATGAGGTGTGGTGCTGCTTGTTAGCGACAAGTGACTTATGTGTGAATGATTCAAAGGTCAAATTTGTAAGAAAGGTGACTTATGATGATGGTTGTAGGTCGGGCTGGACACCAACCAAAATACTTGTGAAAGAGACTAAATAATCAACTTTCCAACAACGTGGACTTTTAAGTATTGTTAAAAAAACAGTTATTTCCTGCCTGTATTTTCTCCGGTTGTGTTATTAAGAAATGATAAGCACCTGTATGTTGGCTTCAGTTCCCAGGAGAGTCCGTCTGTGTCCAGTATGAGGTAGTCCAGCAGAGCCGCTCCAGAGCTGTCGGTTTTAATGGGGTGGCTGAAGCCCTGCAACGTAAATAAGATATGATAGGGGTCACATTATCTGCAATGGAGGTTATCTTTTCATCCGTGTCCGTTTCTTGGTTGGTTGGTTTGTTCGTCGTTGCGATTTCACAAAAACATCTAAACAGGTTTCAGCGGAACTAGGACGGAGGATGTATCGCAACCTTTAGGTGACTGGTACCAAAAATGAGGGCTCCAGTGATTATTTGTACATTCCTGTATTCCTGGCTGTTTTAAACATTGTGTGTTTTATTTATGAGCCTCTTGGTACCTGGAATGTCAGGTTGCGGGTGTGTCTTGCCAGGTTTCCTCCGGACATCCACTCCCCAGATTGCCGGACCCGATGCACCGCATGAGCCGTGAAGAGGATGGAGCTGTAGATGGTGCCGAAGAGAGGAGACACCTGCAGAACACATGAACAGACTTGCTCAGTGGCATCCTAATTGTTGGGTTGGATACCATTGACATTAGAATTGATACGGTAAGCATACCGGTACCTTGAATTCGGTACAAGTACTTTTGGTACCAACCCTACTTAACAGTGAACAAGCCCACTCATCCAAACTCTTCACTTCCATGCATCACCTGCTGTGGCTTCAGCGTCCTCGCCACTTCCCTCCTCTCCATGGCCTCTTTGTAGGCCTCGTAGAACGACACCTGTGGCGAGTCGATGGTGACCGTCAGCACGGCGTCGTAGGCCCGCAGCAGTTTGCTGTTGCTCTTTAGAGCCGGGTAAGAAACATTGCGGTAGGGCAGGCTGTAGAGCAGGGTGTCGTAAGGAATAAAGACCAGGGAGCCGTCGATCATCTGCATGTCGTAGGCCGTCTCGAGGAGAAGCTTCTGGGCTTCGCCGCCTATCAGCGCCGAGTGCATGCAGAGGACCACAACTATATAGAAATAAATACAATGAAGATTAAAGAAAGAAAAGTACCAAGGTCCTTTTTAAGTGTTTTGATCACAAGAAATGGAGCATACTTCGAATTTCTCCCATCTTGCGGAGTTTGGTCAGAGTGCGTCTGATACCATGAGGTGTGTTCTCCATAAAACTGACCAGTCTGACCGGCAGACCGTGGCTCCTCAAGGAATCTGCTACCTGGGCAGGACAAGAAACTACATATTCACTGACAAGACGAAATCTATTAACCCAAACAAGTAAATGCAGGAGTGCTGAAACAGCAGCTTTATAGCAAGTTTCAGTGAAAAAATGATTTTTGGTGCAACCTGGTTCCATGAATAAATGTTGGAAATGTATGTTTCTCACGACAGCCAATGAGTGGCTAGGTACGTACGAAATGTACAAACTTAACGTATCTCTGGAAACATATGACGCCCACATTTTGCGCTAGCACCTGGGGTGTTTCTTGTTGGCTTCAAGTATTTAAGTCCCAGCAAATTGTGGGTTCCTCCGTCATCTAACAGTTTCACGGTATAATCAGGATCTAGGCATCTACCAATAGCTGTGAGAGATTAAAACTATTCAAACCTTGGTGGCCGTATCCACCCAGATGTCCTCGGACGAAGAGATGATGCCGATGTGTGCCCACCTGAAGTAGTTTATGATGTTGAGCAGCACTGAGGTGGGCCTCGGCATGGAGCGGGCAAAGGTCGGGTGACTACGAACATCATCCAGCTCGTAGCCGACACATCCCCATGGAAACAATGGCTGGAGGAGTAAAGTAGGAGACATTGACATGTCACAATATAAAACAAACAAATCTACAGTCCCTTTAAAATACCATTCACCATACAGAAACATCACTCACCTTGTTCCAGCCTTTGCTCAGCATCGAAGCAGCATCACAGTATCCGGGGTTGGCTGGTCCAATGTACGCTGAGGCCTTGGTGTGGAAACCCATGAAGGCCTCCAGTCCCCGTGATGTCTCACATGGCTCCTGAAAAATAACAATCCAGTGCTCCCTTAGCTAATGTGGTGCCCTTAGCTTACGGAAAAATTATAATATAATAGTCTTTATTTCATCTGCATATTTCTCAGGTGCTTGTTTTGCCTCTTTCAGCTTCACTGCCTTGTGGTATTACGTTAGCTACCTCAGCTAACTAATTGACCTTAGCTAACAGATATAAACTGTGACAATTACGTATATTAGCACCCATTTTTCATACTGATCTACTTCACCAAGCGGTTGAAGTCACGTCATTTTTTAGGCAGATGAAGCTGAGATCAGCATCGTACCTGCAGCACAGCATAGTCGAACGTAACAGCGTAGGACAGCGACGCGTCCCTGTTGATGCGGTTGACGGCGAGCTGTGCCGCCACGCTGGGAAGGGCCTTGGCAAAGAGAGGGTCACACCCCCACGGTCCGACTACCCCGACCTGAAACCAGGTAGCTTGAGCTGGGCAGGGAAACAAACACAGGGAGGCCAGGAGGAACCCCAGGAGGCCATGGAGGAGAGACCATGGAGGGAGGGTGACAGGAGGACGAAAGGATGTTGGGTCGACATCTGGAGCTGTCTGCTTCCATGTTTGAGGTAAGATGATGAAGGCACGGCGTTGTGATCGCATCTCAAGGTTCACCACCTTCAGAGCTCACCTGGACAAAGACGGTCTGAAGGTGTTGCTTTCCTGGAATAATGAAGGGTTTGGAGAAAAGTTAAGGATAGCACTTCCACTGTGATGGATGAAATTGTACTCCAATAAAAGTACATAAGTATTATACGCTAATTTTCATGAAGTACCAAGAGTACTTGCTTTGCAGAATATAAGCCCCTGTGACTGCTGAATATGTTAACATACATTTTCCAAAATATACTTAGATGTTCAATGCAGGACTCTGACTTATATGTAATTTTATAGTGGTGCTGCTTAAATAAAGGATCTAAATACTTCCTCCATAACTGCTTTTAGACAACAATAACCCATCGTGCATCATTAAAGGATTCCTACCATGCATTGATGAGACGGACAGGTCTTCCCTCTGCACTGACGCGTCACAGCAGCAGCTAGTTTCATTACTTCTTCAGTTAACATCCAAAAGGCAGCAAAGTCATCCGAAATAAATAAAATCCTGTAATTACCTCTCCGACATTAGGAAACACTCAGGCTCACATGCATTATGAGGATAAATACATGTAGCTGAAGGAGGTTTACGGCTCGTACATGGGTGTGTGAGACGACCTAGAACAAGTGTGTGACCCGTCCTGTCAGATTATATTAAATCCAATCAGGACCATGTAGCTATAAGCCGCACCGACTGAGGTGAAGAGAAAACGATGATGATGATGATTGGAGGTTAACCCTCCAGTTTTGTCCAGTCAGACATGGAAACGTAAAATGATTTTTTATGTTTTTACAGCTTCATGTGTGGACCACGTGTGTGACTGCAGAGGAATGCAGCAGCAGCAGTGGTGGTCCAACATGCAAGGCTGAATCCACCATGTTTTATACGCACATGTGGTATTTAATGACAGTTTTACAATCCCTCATGTTTATTATAGGAAACTAATGTACAGAATATATTTTACTGTAGCTTCATTCGTGACTCTGTGTCCTGCAGAGGAATACATCCTAACTTCATCAGGCTCATCATATTATCATATTATTTTTAAAGTATATTCATTGACCCGTAATTGAGAGAATATCATCATAATAATTACCTGAGTCCCCGGTATTAGTTGCTTGCAAACTACTGATACATTGGCGAGTCCTGAGGGGTGTTTGCATGCTCACGGCAGGGTTAAAAACAAGGTGTTACGCCCTACATTAATATTGATATTGCAATTAAATCCTTGGGAGTAAATGTAAACACAATGAGATCTGTGTTCAATAATCATCAATAATGTGGATATGATGACTGTAGTTGGTAAAAACAAGTAATGGAAGTACAACAGTTTGATAAATTCATAAAATGAGATCACTTTAAGGTGATACGGCCTTTAAAATCAGGAAAGAGCAATGCTTAATAAATATCACGATAACATTATATATTGTATTTTTTTACCCAGGCCTCACCTGAAGGCTGTAAATAAAGACACCAGTCGTGAATGACATTGGGTGGACATTTTTCACCCTTACATTTAAATTTGATTGTCACAGAAATGAAATAAGTAGGTGTAAGCGGAATGTAACATGCATTTAATGCTAAGAAAGTCCCTTATCCCTGTTTAATAAGCCAATATAGTGCTTTTATTTACGTTATCCTTTTCTTGTTTTACATTTTTCACCTTTAATTTCACCGAATTGGTTAAAGTTCACCATCATCCTGTAGAAATAAACCCATCTTGGTGTCAAAAACAAACATTTTCCAGCTAATGAACGTAAACTTCGACCCCTCTCATTACCTTTTCCTCCGTACTGCATCTGTAACTCACAGCACAGTGCATCTGTGGAAGCTAGAGGGCAGCATGCTACAGAAACACCCTCTAGCCATTCTCCTGCACAGAGAACTGCAGGGTGTGTTTGGAGATCATCTGGAACAAAACCGAGGTTTTCTACTTGAATCCAGCTCCACTGCTTTGGTGATAAAAAGTAACAAGGCGTTGCACAATGTGGCAGAACAAGCTGCACATTTCTGCTGCGCATACGTCACTTTTTCTCTGGGTTCAAGTTGATTATCTGATGCAGGATTTACTGTTTTAATTAGGCTCACCCTCTCCTTTGGGGTTTGGTCATTTCACATGATTCAAGCACGTTTAATCAGATTTTTCCCTGATTGTCAAAAACAAAAAAGAGGTTCAGGAGGAGTAACATCAGTATTGTCTCTCAGCGCAGGAGAATATAAATCTGTTAAGTGTTTTATGTTGGTGGAGGTTGGAGGTTTGGATAATGAAGTTGTAACTTGTCTCTCCCAGTCCACACCACTTTATCACACTCTCTCTCTGTTTCGCCGACTCGTCCAACATTATGTCAAAACCAAGACAAATCAGTCCAGATGTGGAGTCCTGACCTGCCAGCTGAACCCTCTGACTCCTTTAACACTGAAGAGAGAACACTTGCATACATGCTGCTTTAAAACCCTTTAAACATACAGTGCACAAAACTGTTTTTTGCTGATGAAGGCCAAGAGATGTGGCTAAAAGCTCCAGAGGAAGTCAAGCAAACACTAAAATAAAGGGGAGGGTTCTGAGAAAGAAGTGAGCCCATCAGATAAATGCGAGCTTTGAGGTGAGTAATCACGAGTAAATCACAACAAGCTTTATTAATCAAATCATGTAAATGTAGAGAATTTACACAACAGGACAGCAGAAACTTCAAAATTTTCCTTTAATCTTCGGCCAGCAGGGGGCACTCTTCTGGTTTCAAAAATAAAGCCTGATGGAAGTAAGCTTATGAGAAAATGACCCTCCTTCCCACTTTCTCTATCAGTTTATGGTCTCAATCTCTAGTTTACAATCTTCTTCAACAGAGCATGATGTCCATTCTGTAAACGATGGTCCCATTTATAGTAAAAGAAACGATAAAGCCGGGTATAGAACAACCTCCCCAGCTTCACCCTTTGGTCCAAATATGGTCAAGATGGCGACAACCACGCGGCCAAACTAGAGGCTTGAAACGGTAGTCCACAAACAGATGGATGACGTTCCAGTGGCTTCACACTTTGGCACCCTTTGACCAAAGGCTTGCAAGAGGACATCTCTTTATTTTAACCCAACAGTTTGGTCACCATTGGAAAATCTTTGCATCATCAAACATGCAATAGCAGCAAATTTATCCTTTCAAAGTTATTTTTTATAAGGTTTCCAACTACTTCTTACTTGTGTTGTTTGACTCTCTACATCTAAGAGTTTTTCTTCAGTTCATTGTGTCTCTGCTGACGCAGGTCGACCAGCAGAGTTCAACCACAGGTGACTGTACACATCCAGACGGCCTCCTTATATCCAGGCGTTGACAGTCTCTGCCATAAGCGACTCTTTGAATCGATCTCGAGCTCTCTCTTTTCTCAATGGCACTTATCTTCATGAAGCGGCCACTTGGCGGTCACTGATGGAGGGCCCCTCATTCTCAAGACTGACCGGCACCGCGGTGTGCAGAGGTGGAGGGGCTGGAGGGGGTTGGACGAGGCCCCACACAGGACAACACAGGTCTTTACATTCCATCAGTGGTGACGGCAGCTGAGTACATGGGTTTCAAAATAAATGGCTAAAAGGGTTTTCATGTTCAAGACACATTTCCATCATGTTTCCTACATTTATTCCCACAATTTGAGGTTCGTGGTCAAGAAAGAGTGATTACAAATTTCAAAATACATCTAGCATGTGAGTATTTTTAATAATAGAGTATTGGGATAACCGTTATCATATGGGCAAACGTCTCTTAATGATTGCGAGTGTTGTCCTGCGACTGTTCCAGAAATGTTTGCCAACAAGTTCGCTATAAAATCTTTGTAAGGTGATACTATGTTGATGCTAAACTTCTCCAAAGATTCCAAAAATATATATAAATGTACCAATATTTTGGTCAAATGTTTGGTCATATCATCCATATTCCATTCTACCTCTTGCTTTATTGACTTAACAGCTCATATATTAGCATTAGCAAGCTTGTGACTAGTACATTTAATATGTATGTCAAGGTAATCTTCTTGCAAGGACTAGTTTCTTTAAAGTAACCCATTTTATTGTAATAATACGGTATTTAAGGCCAATTTTTGGCTTAACAGCTGGTACAACAAGCTCCAGGACAGGTTTCATTCATTCGTTTTTACCTTACAGTACATACTGTATTTAATGGCAGTCAATTCCACATTGACTTGTGTTGAAATGTCCATTCAGTGCCTTTTCTCTTCCTTTGCCGGCCCCACCTCAGCCGGTCTACAAATGTCCCTTATCTGATGTGGTCTGTAATTTGACCACGCATCAAAGGACGAACGATGAAAAGTCAGAAATGCAGAAAAGCGTGGTGACGTGAGTGAAGAAATAAGAATGAAGAAGATAAGGAAAGAAAACCTGCCACCCAGGAACAACGACACACACACACACACACACACACTTTGAAAACATGGAACCTATTTTCCTGTAAAGTGCAAGAAAGTGTAGATTTTTGACGGGAACCTTTTATTTTCCGTTTGGAAGTTCTACCGAGATTACACTCTGCAGTTACCATATACTCTCTGGAGCTGGACAAAAAGGAAAAACAGCTTGAGAGCTTCTGAAACACATTCTTGATCTCGACAGTGAAATAACAGACGATGGAGACCATCTTGAGGTCAAATCTGATAATGACAATTGCACTAATGAACCATTAGACGAGAAAACAGCTTTTGCTATTCCTCTAACCAAGACATTAACGTCAACAAACGGGTAAAATACAGTGGCTCTCGTCCTTCAGTGCACATATTTCAACTATGTCTCCAGAAATCACAACAATTGTTAAATTCTGGTTCTGAACATTACAAACCTTGTTAAATAAAGCTTACTTTTAACACAAATCCTTTGAATCATTTGGCTTGATTTTAAGTGAACATAAGGGGACAATAGCAAGGTCTGAACATCGATTTGTTTTATGAAAAACAATGAAGTATACTAATGGTACCATAAGGTGAATAATGTTGAGTAATGGTTGTTGTTATTTAGCGCTTTTCTGGGCTTGAATTCACACACTGGTGGCGGTGGTAGTTTTGTGGGTGAACACACCAGCCTGTCCGGCCTCTCTCCTGTCTTGTGCTGCTTCTTCTCGGATTGCTTATTCGCTGGACCCGCTTTTCACTCACTGCGTTTACATGACACTCAAGAAAACCGAATTACTGCAAGAAAGAGCGCCATTGTGCATCTAGTTTGTGAAATTATCATGTACACCATATACGAAATGTACAAAGATGTAGCTTCTCCTCGCTATTCGTACGCCATCTTTCTCGAATGCTGAGGCAGTTTGTTGTTGCTGGTGACGTAAAGAGGTCAGCTGGAGGTGTCTTTGTTAACATTAGTTGAAATGGGTACAGCGCCACCTATCATACTGGGGTATGACATGCTTCAGCCAATAATCCGATTTTCTCACTGGCATGTATACTCGGACGATTGCAGTTGTCTGATTGAGTAGCATAGTCGAACTATGGCTGTAATCCGACTAAGATGTGCATGTCAACGTACTGACTGTCAGAGTGTCTCTGGGCTCGTTAGGTGGAGTGGTCAGGCCCATCGCTGCCTGACTCAGTGTCCGCTGCATCGCCTCCACCGCTGAGACAAGTGCCAAGAACGCAACCAACAAGGTCATCTTATCAGAGGTGGAGTCAGGCGGGTCTTGTGGGAAGTTGAGTGGGTGTCACATAGTCATGCACACTTGCAACCTAAATCCATTGAAAAGGTCTGCGATCACAACACGAGGTACTGCACAGTGTTTCATCACAGAAACTGACTCGTGTACAGTCTTGTGAACTTGAGAGTCAACAAGGATGTGTTTGTAATGTTAATAAATCAGCGAGCATGACTCACCCCCGGAGACCTTTCTGCCTCCCATCTGCCTGTTAATCTTTGAGACCCAGAGATAAAAAAGGCGTGTGTTTCTAAATAATGACTTCTCTGGAAAGGGGCGAATTTATTAGCGGCAAACTCCCAAACTAACAGCAAAACACTTCAGAGTCGTATTTGTATTTCTCGCTACACACAGACATGGTTTCTGACCTTTCCTCCCGTTTTTGTGATGGTTGACTCTGTTGTGCTTATGAATCAGATAGTGTCCAGGAGGCAGCTAGTTTAAGTGGCCGGTGAGCACATGGTGGCAGGCACACAAAGTCACTGTGGTTGCTGTTTACTTGTTATGGCAACTACATGATCTCTGAAACATTTTCTGTAATCTCAGATCTCCTCACAGAGCTGGACTGAAAGATATTGTCTCTTAAGGAAACCCCAGAGGGAAATCTGTGACATACATCATAAACTAAACAGAATTATCTGAAAGATCTTTTTGAAGAGAAACACTATCTCCATTTTATATATATATTCTATCCGTGC
The DNA here is from genome assembly GCF_900880675.1 of Sparus aurata. Lineage (NCBI taxonomy): Eukaryota > Metazoa > Chordata > Actinopteri > Spariformes > Sparidae > Sparus > Sparus aurata. Next base: position 13,119,471 of record NC_044196.1, on the reverse strand, counting down.
TCAAGAATCTCTTTTGGTTTCCAATAGCTCGTCTCCATCTGGAAAAAAGTTACCAAGAAGGTTGGAACTCATGATGAACAATAGCACATTTTTATGCTCTAACCTTTAGAGAGGGATGTTAGCATGAAGGCTAACCCAGGAGATAAAGTTGGGTAAAAAACAAAGCACTACACAACAGAATAAAGAGTCATCTTTCTCCCAGAAGTCATGCTAACTCTTAACCTTCAAACCGAAAGAGGTTAGCTTAGCTTGACTGGAAACAGAGGGACATAGCTAGCTAGCTAGCTGGCTTGGCTCCAAACATAGCAAATTACCCTGCTGGAAAAACCAGCATAGACTAGCACCAAAACCAGCACCAGCAAGACCAGCATATGTTGTGTTTTGGTGCTGGTCTATGCTGTTTTTTCCAGCAGTGTAGCCTACTAGCACCTCTAAAGCTCAACAATGACCACATTATACCTTGTATTTTTTTATATCTTGACTATAAGAGAAGAGCCAAACTAGCTGTTTCTATTCTTTATGCTAGGCTAGTTAAAATCTAATGGCGCAATCTACATGGTAAGCATACTAATCCAAGAGCGGTATCAATCTTCTTTTCAGGTGAAGGAAGTGGCCAGCAAGGGGTGACTGCACTAGTTTCAAGAAGAAGTCCAATTGTATGTAAGCTTATGAGAAAATGGCCCTGCATCTCACTTGATTTATTTGCTCGGTAAACAGTTTCCTGAAGGGTTTACTGTCTTAATCTCTGGTTTCACGTCTTGTTTAACCCGGCATGATTTTCATTTAGGCAATCATGGTCCCATTTAGAGTTAAAGAGACGACTACCTTGTGATGACGACATCGATCAATTTCTGAAATGTAAGTGGTCCAAAGCTCGTTAGCCCACTTTGCAGTTGCATTCAAGAAAATACAATCTAAGTTGCTTATTTTGACAGCGTTCCAGAGAGTGGCAGCAACACTGAATTTGCAGCAATGAATCAGACAATTTTAAAATCATTAGCTTATCTTACAAAAACGTAATGTGAGCCAAGAAGAAGGAGCTGGGGTGAGGGAGTGGAGAGAGCAAAGGCAGACACATGAATATAAACTCTTGATAAAGTTGGGACCAGAACTTCCACCTCCAGTCCGTCAACACGGCATAAAGACATATGTTGAGAGTGTCTCCCCTTCAGCAGCTATCGTTGGTAGCGCCCATTGTCAAGGCACTGATGTTGTCGCTCATCCTTGGTTTGATTGTCTTGGTAGTCGCAAGAAATGAAGAGGGGAAGAGTGAGAAAAGGGGGCAGACGTGGAGAGAGGGGAAATGGGAGGCTAAATGGGTTGCCCACTGGGAGCCTTGGAGCCAAAAATAGAGACAGGCCTCAGATACTGTTTGTGCGTTAACCCTCTACTTCCAGCCATTTGGCCAGAAATGGAAGGAGGAGGCCAAAAGGCATGAACACAGATTGTGGTTGGAGTTGAAGACAGGAAGTATCAGATGCGTCAGTTTAACCCACTTGCTTCACATTCAGCTTCAGGCGCACACTACAGAACCATCACAGTCAAGGTTAATTTCTATTTTGATTACGTGAACGTAGGTTTTCCAGCTGTTGAAGTGTTTTCAGTGGGATTTTATCCGGAGCAGATGTTTATCTGGTTGCCTTTTCAAATGCAATTAAAGTGGAGTTCACAAAAAACACACTCGCAGCCCTCCTGTGCGTTTAGCTCTGTTAGCTGTTAGCTCCTTTAACCAAACACACCGCGGGACTCTGCAGCCCACAGACTGCTAACAACTAACAACTAACGAGCTCTCCTCCCGCTGACTTCAACACAGATTTGATTATCATAAATTAGCTCTTACTGCATTTACTTACTGAGTTCTTTTGCATCTTTATGATTCATACAATTCTAAAAATCACAAGTGTTTATAAGCTTTTTGCAAGAGAATCGCAAGTCTTTCTCGCCCCAGATTGCCAAAAATTACATATTTAAAATGTTTGGTCTTAAAATGCAACAAATAAGATAAGAGAAAAATTGTCTTCTCTCCATTTTTGCTGTCCAATGATGGCATAAAAAAGGGCGTCTCACTTCCGCAATAAGTTATCATCATAAAAGGATTTGAATCGTCAAGGATTTCTCTTGTTGATTGCTATCGTCAAAAAGCAGCGCTGCCCTTTCATTGTGGCATTTAGCTGCCAGTCAGAAGAGTATTATTGTGTCGGGGAACCGAACATTTCGCTATCTCATCTCGTGCCGAAAGCTTCGCTGAAAACTCACATCTTCATTTGTTTTATGTCTGGACAAACACGCTGATAATCTTCTTGTTTCTGTGTTCTTCTGTCTCATTTTTATCTGTCTGACTCCGTCTCCCTTCAACACCCGATATCTCCTCTCGTTCCTCCCTGTTTCTGTAAACTGTCTCCACTCCTTTTAATACGGAGTCGTTGTGACTCATCCTCTCTTCTTTCCTGTCATCATTTTTATTTATTTCATATTTTGTTTTACTTTCTAGAGTCTCAGATCTTCTTGCGACCTTCCTCCGCTTCCTTTCTGTCCCTCTTCCTCTCTCTGGGTTTGAGGTCTTGACTTCATCCCAGACGGGACTTTAACTTCCTGCCGCCTCCCACAGATAACACACACACACACACACACAGACACACACACAGCTGGTTTATGTCCTCCACACTGCTGTTGTTGATGAAGTGCTTTCCCATAGTGGTCACCAGAACAAGAGCAACCACATGTTTGGTTTCTTGGAGTGGTTTGCTGTTGATAAGCTGACCGTAATATGATCCATCCCAGTCTGCTAAAAATTAGCATTTTCGTGACTGCTCTGTTTTTGACTGTGTGTACTTCTATACAAACTAAATTAAAATCAACACAGCACACTGACTCACTGTGATAGAAGATATGTCTGCAGTTTGCAACTTGCAAACAAGGTAAATTATTTCTCTTTGCAGTATCATTTTTTTTTTTTATTTCACATGAAATGGAACGGAGAGGTTATTTGCTTCAGCATATGTTTCCTGTAAAAACAGTCCAGTAGGGAAGGACTTGTTATTGTAGCAAGCATCCGAGACCGATGGCTGCCAATTTTACCTCAGCGCATACAGTACTGAGGTGGTTTGGACTTTTGGGTGCATAGGACTGCTAACGTTAGCTGCATCACTAAATGAGCAAATGGTAATTGTATGACAGCAGCTTAACTGTAAATCGCCTCTGTATCTGATTCCCTGTCGTCAAACTGGTCGTGTTTGGTCTCCAAGTTTGTGTTTTGACCCGGCCAAGGACGTTACATTAAAACCTGGACACCACCTTGGAAACGGAGGCTCGTTCTTCCCGACTCGACTTCCCAGCGATAAAAATACCCAGATCTTCCGTGTTGCGGCACCCAAAGAGCATTTGCGCTAGAGACTTCAGCCAACCAAGCCAGCTGACACGTAGTCACAGCTCTGTCATTTCTAAAATGTCCTGTTTGTGAGAAAAGTTCATTTTTTATTCATTCCCATCTCGTCGAGTACTGACGCTTTGGGATGGCGGCCAACCTGTCCTACAATCCCAAAGCGTTAGCATGTGACAAGCTGGGAATGGGACTCAAAAATAAACTTTTTTTAGTTGAAGTTGAAGATTGATTGAAGGTTGGTGGCATAATAGCTCATATTGGCTGGTTCAAGCTTACGTAAGCACGCTTGACATTTATTTTTTCAGGAAGAACACATGACTGGAAAAAAAGGGCAATTTTCTTTGTCAAATTTGTCAAATAGGAGCACAACATGATCCTACCCTAGCGATAACAATGTAATGTTAGCTAGCTCACTAGTAAGCTATCAAGACATCAACAAACTAGCTATTGTTTTATGCCTGTTATAAAGAAAAGGACCACATTACTTTGAAACAACCCTCTTTTTGAAACCAGAGCCGTCTACCACAACAAGAACCAGGACTTCGGCCTGGTGGCACCAAGGGGTCCATTAGGATTGGTCCAATGAGTCAACAAGGACTCCACACATATCTGTTGAAATGAAGTTTCCAAGTTATTTCTAATTCACATAATAATCTCAAAACCAAGTCTGCAGTCTGTTGAGCGAGATAACACTGCAGAGCTGGGTATTTAGTCACAGCGTCAACGTTTTATTTTGATTTCCATAGTTTTGAAACAGAACCCAGACGTTTTGCTTCGCCCTCTCTTTCTCCTGACCGAAAAAGGGAACACTTGGTCCGAGGCTCCATTTTCTAAATCTGGCCTCATAAATGTCGCATTAACTCCTCGTCTATCAAATAAAACTCATGTTAGAAACAGATTTCTGGCTCCTTTTAGTTAATCTGAGAATGTAACGGACGTTTACTCCAGTGGCAAACAGGAAGGACGTCTTTAAAAGCGACGCGTCTGAGACGTAAAGTCGGGGGTCACAAGTAGCGGAAAACTTGTTCCTCGTCCATCCACAAACAGGTTATTTATTTTTTTCTCGGCATTTATCAAATGGCATCTCAGGATTTTTGCCCTCCGTGCACGGCGAGCGAGACAGCTGACTTTATCTCAGCGTTTTTCCAGCCTCTGATGGAGCCCTGCTGCTTTTTAAAAGGTCAGAGGGCGAAAGGTCTCCGGTCAGGGTCAGCAGACAATTTTTTAAGGGTGAATGTGTGTGTGTGTGTTAAAAAGGGTTAGAGTGGCAGTTCAGTGACCAAGAAAGAAATTCCAGATGCTGAGGAATTTGTCTTTACTGGGAATTTTCTGTGTGTGTGTGTGTCAGTGAGGAGGAGGTCATGAGAACAGCAGAAAAACACAAACACACCACAAACACACACTTCCCAACGTCCTCCTGCATACTTGAACCAATCCCCACGTATTCACAGATAGCACACTCACACACGCTGCGTCACGGCTGCATCGCTTGCATTTATTCCTGAACAGTTTAAGATTCCGACCCAACTTTCCTGAAACTCTTGGAAGCTTTTCTCAGTACGAAGACTCACCCAAGACATTCCTTTTCTTCTTGTTGGGAAGGAAAAAAAAGGCCTCTGGAGCGACATTAACGCCAACGAACGCTGAAACCTCCTTTCAGAAAAAACAATAGAAATGAAATACTCTGCAGACTGCGAGCTATTAAAGGTGCCTTCACACCTACAGTTTGAATTCTTCAGGCTGAGCTATGGTGGAAACGTTTACATTGTCACAATTACAGGCACACTGGGGCTTTTTAAATGAGAGTCAGATTGGACATTTAATTGATGCGTTTAGGGGGTTTAAACAAATGTACATAGAGCTTCTGTAACTTCAGCAAAGCATTAATGGACTCTGGTGTTCATACCAGTTAAACGCAGGATTAAACAGCTGAATATGGAAGTCTGTGGCTGCCATTGTTATTGCCATTTCCAAAATGAAATATAGATGATCATCTTTTTATGAGTTCTTTGATTTTCTATGATTTGGCGGATTTTTTGAGATGAATTTGGGGTTTTTAAGAAAGATATAGCAAGCGTTTCTATAACTTTAGCACAGCATTGACTGACTCTGGTGTGCTAAATGAATGAATAATTAAAAGTGACAAATTGTCCGATTATTAATTTCAGACCAAATTTCCAATTCCATTTAAGCCAAAATACTTTTAGAAAATTCTTTCTTTTTTAGAAAAGAAACATGATTGTAATTTTTCCCCAAATTTGAGCAAATGACCACCAATGGCAGTCAGCCGAATAAGCTGTTAGCAGTTCCTGTTTGCAGTCTTCCAATGAATTTAACGACAAACACAGCTGGATTACTTTGTTCTGAAGAAAACCTTAAAATGTGATGATTTTCAGGTGAGATCTAGCAGCGTGAGGAGGGTTTATAAGAATATATTTGTCTCTCCTCCATCTGTGGTCTGACCAATTTGAAGATGTGAATTAAAAAATACATTTTATATTCAGTTTTTTTTATCATTATAACAAGGTTAAAACATTCAAACTTGCATTAAAATTTTGGCATTGTGTGGTTTGGAATCTAAAACTGACAATTAGATTTTAATTCTACATGTTGATTCATTATAAAATGTTCAAGTTGTTTACACGATTGTATTTTATTATCGGCAGCCCTTATCTTCCATATACGTCAGGAGTTTGTCCTCGCTTTGTTTTTTCTTCCCTTCCTGCAGTCAAATGTCAGCATTTGTCTCAGTTTTAAACCTTGAACGTTCGCATTTCTGGGGTCATTTCCTGTTTTGGGTCAGACCACTTTCTTAATAAGACTCTGAGTCTGCAACAGACGGTACGGACATTCACACCTCTTTTTATTTGGCATCAGCAGAGTTAACGTCTGGCTTCGGTCTCACGTGGACGAACAACCTTGAACCGAATGAACAAAAATGAGTGACTTGAGCTCCATTTAGTAGCAAAAGATGAAAATAAATCTCAATTAACACCAAAACAGAGGCGACTGTAACAGCTAGGGGGCAAAATAAGACATAATTTCTTTATGAAAAGATTTTAGAAACAACTGTTCAAAGTCACTTCTGTCCTCATGTACTGAAATAGATTTTTCAGCCTTGAGAAAACTGAGCTGTCTGAAGATTTACAGCCTGGTTTCTGAGCTGTTTGCTGGGACGTCTTTAACATATTTCCCTTCGAGCAGCATCCCCGTTTCCTCAGAAGAGGTCGTGTTGATGATGAGCTTCATCCAAGAGAACAGAGAAAAGGCTAAAGAGCCAGAAAAACTCCATTTGATCTTTATCCGTCTGTCTGATGACGACTGCTTGTGATCTTAAAATGCTTTGATCACCACAGAAATGGTCAGACGCGCCTTTTCAGGACATTAACGGCTTAAATTCCCACAATTAAAAGTCATCAGTCTTCCATATTTCTCCAGCGCTCCATCACAGAAGAATCTTTTTATTTCCATGGGAGCTCTTATCTCCTCCTCCACGCTTTTTCCGGTCCCGTCCAGCCATCAGAGCGTCGTGGCAGACTTGACTTTGGAGGAGAGGACCTGCCTGAACCTCCTCTTCAGCTCCTGCATGTTGGGAGATTTGGGTCGGGCCAGGTGGAGGCCTCCTCGCCGCTTCTCCCCGTTCCCTCCACCGAACGCCCGGATCACCTGGAAGTGTTGAAGTGTAAAATGTCAAATCTTAACCTAAGATTCATTTTCTACCAATGTGATTTCATTAAACAAACTATAAGATCTTCAAATATTAGAATTTTGACTGTATTGACTCGACTTATTTTTATCTTTTAATTTACTGTTTGTTTCCTTTTTTGAAACAAAAATGTTTCCATCCATCTATATAACAACTATTTATCATTGGACCAACTAAAGTTAGTCGTGAATATTATTGTGGATTGTTTTATTCCTATTGTATTAACACTGTATCTTTAGTATACGAACTTGAAAACATGTCGATCGGTGTGTCCGAACAAAACCGGATCCCGGACATCCGTAAAATGTTTTTAGCTCTAGTGAGCCACTGTTAACATATTGACGTATTTTCTCCTTATTAAGTAACAAAAAGTGTGTTTGCAAGCATGTTTAATTCATCTTAGTCACTTTTACAGCTGCCTGATGAGTGTAACTCCAATTTAACTCTCTCCTTTTGTCTCTGTTTTGGTCTCCACCAACTTCTAAGACAGATGTCTGGCTCTTTAGCTGCTAAATGCTCCACTGTGTTCAATAACTGGATGCTTACTTTGTCTTTTTTGCTATTTGATGCCATGGAAGCTTGGTTAGATGTTTTGTTTTTGTGCTAAAACCAAAACAATGAGCTGAAAGAAGCTAAAACGCTCAGAGGAGCCGAGGGGAACTGCAGAGTTTGGTGCTAATTCTCTGATCTAAGCAGCTTTAAAACACCTCATAAGTTAAAGCTTGATTGGTTAAAATGTCCATAATAAGGTTTGAATGTTAGATCTGAGGTCTTGAAGGAAACGGAGCCAAATGTTATGAGCGCCTGAGCTCTGAACTCTTATTACTCAACCAGAAAAGCAAATATACAGAAGAGACCGATGGGGGCCTGTTTCTGTCTTTCTGTCTGACAAGAAAAACATGAAGTATTTTTGTATTTTTTATTTTTTTTCGGAGCATCAGTGGGAAACGGCCTGTAATCCAGAGTTCCCACAGGAAGTGAAAATCAAAGTGCATAACATCCTGATGTCTTTCTATAGCTGCTTCATGAGAAAAAAAGTCTTATAAAAAAAAAAGCAGAGCTAAAAACGGTCCGACATCTTTAACAGAGCGATGAGTGAACAAACAACAGAAGTAGTCCCACCTCTTGACAGAGATGCAGGAAGGCGGTGTGGACTCCCTCGTGGTTCTCTCTGGCCGAGGCCTCGAAGTAAACTCCTCCTGTGAGCAGAGGCACGTTCAGATCAGGGCCGCTCTTATCTGTCAGATAACACTTTACATTCCTCATTCATTAGGCAGCATGGAGGGTATAGAGAGGTGTGTGTGTGTGTGTGTGTGTGTGTGTGTTTAGTTACTCCACACTGGTTATAATTGGATCAACATCTGCCAGATGCCTGAACAAATTGGCTACTGTGGGAAAGAATCTGTCTGCTCTGCTAACTGCATTTGAATCACGTTGAATCAACAAAAACATGTTGAGGCTTTTTCTTAAGGTTGTGGACTTGAATAAAGAGGCTTTGAGGAAAGATAACTGATGTTTGGGGAATAAGATAAGCAACAAAAGTGATGTTAAAGACCAGAAGAAACATCAAGAGCAGGATTCATGAAGAAAATGTCAAGGAAGACGTTAAGAAATGTATTTTATTTTGTACTACAAGCAACGGATCCTGCATAAGAACACAATTTACTTTGTATTGTATGCTGACATATCATATCATTTCTTACTGAATTGTATCATATTGTATCATATCACATCATTTTGTGTCATATTGTATCGTTCTGTGTCAGTTAGTATCATATTGTATTGTATCGAATCTCATTTTTGTGCTGTTGTCCCGCATCATATTGTATTTTATTGTATTGTTTCATGTCGTATTGTAGAGTATAATTTCTTATCGGATCATTTCATATCATAGTGTATCATTCTGTGTAGTATTGTTGCATCGTATTATATTGTTTCATATCGTATCATATCATATCGTATAATGTCTTTTGCATCGTATCGTATCATTTTTCATCGCGTAATGCTAAATCATATTTTATCCTACCGTATCGTTTGCTGCTGTATAAGCTATAAAACATGGATTAACATTCTCAGAAGCCAGGTTTTGACAAATGTGTTGAGAGTTTTCATGACACTTAAATCTGCACTCAACAGAGCTTTTGGCAAGTAATGCAAGTCCTTTTTTTACCCACAATACTGCGTTTTAAATATGATATGTGCGGCTGAAAACGAGAGATGTGACACAAGATGCAGCTAGAGGAAGAGGAGGAAGAAGAGGAAGAGGAGGAGGAAGAGGAGGAGGAGGAGGCCCCACCTAGTGAAGCTGCCAGCGTCTCTCCTTCGTCTGCCGGCACTTGTCGGGCTCTGAGGAGGTCGCTCTTGTTGCCAACCTGCAGCGGATTACAGATTACAGGATAGATTAGATTACAGGGATTAGGGTTAGTAGGTAACTGTTGTCTGCTCCAGACGAGACGTAAAGACGGAGGCCCTGCCACGTTTGAAGCTGACATTTAGAAATGACATAACCCTCCAGTTGCGTTCACTGACGTCTCCACACTGACCAGTATGACAGGTATATTTCCAGAGGGGTGGATGCGTCGGACGTGCTGGTACAGCGGCTGGATGGTGCGGTAGCTGTTGTGGTCAGTGATGGAGAACACCAGCACGTAACCGTCCGCCCAGTAGATCGATCTGGAAGAGCAAGTCGTCACGCAGCCGTTACAGATTTTACTTAAATATTTGTTTATTTCATATTCAGGTTAATGAGTCTGACCTGTTGATCTGCTCCTGGCAGTACAGGCCGTCAGCGTCATCCTGAAAGATACACGAAGAGAAAATAGCAGAGTTTAAAGGAGCAGTCTGTAGTTTTCGGGAAGAAATCTGATGTTTTTTTCTGCCTGAACAAACTAAACAAACAAACAAACAAACTCTCTTTGTTTTAATGGCTGAATAAACAAACAGACCATTAAGGACAACACAGTTTCATATGTGGCGGACCCTGCCACCTTTCTAGCTTCAAGCTGTGTTCTGGAACCTTATTTTTCATCTTGTTACAGGAAAAAATTAAACATGTCTGACTGTGTATCACAACCTCATTGATATGTTTGTTAATACTGTTATTTTTTTATTTATGTTTTGAATCATCAATCTATTATGTAGTCTATAAAATGTGAGGAAACTCCACTGAACCTGTATTGTCATGGCTAGATTGTTTAAATGGGAGTTCAGTAATGTCGACAATCAAGGACTTATAAGACTCCCTTCCTTGTTTTCCTGATATTTCCTTTTTTTTAGGAATCACCTGTAGATTTGTTTGAGCGAGGCTACGTAAATGAAATAGACTCGACTAGTTGAGTTCAAATCGCGGTTGTTGTCTGACTCTTGGTTCCAGTCACGGTCACATCGTCTGTCACAGTTTCGGCACTTGAGCGACTCAGACAAAGCTTCCCATTCTCAACCCACTCAGAGGAAAACATTTCCTCATTCCTCAGAGTTAGTCGAAACTCAGCAGAAAACAACAATTTGTGTGGCGGAGCAGGATGTGGTGTAATGTTTATTCCCAGTGGAGAAGTTCACACCAATATCAATGTCAGTTTAATCTTTTCCTAACATCAACCGAGTCATTTAGGTCGTCTTAACTTGAAAATAAGCTACTAATGTGTCTTTGTCCCGTACCGATGGAGATGCATCATCAGCAAAATGTGCATCTGGTTTTCCCCAAAAGCTCCGTGAGCATTTTAATGCCTCAACCCAAGTCATTTAAAGTAAGTTGTCAGGTGGTGATTTCCCCGAAAAGGCACAGCGCCAACACAAGTTGTCTGTCTATGAACACACACCTGCTGGTTGGAGTTTGAACTTATAACTCCCAAACCCGGCGTACCGCCCCTGGAGTCACCTCAGGAGCAATCAGACCTCAGGTTTGGTGCCTATTACCAGGAAAAACACGTTTTCTGTAAACAGGAGCTGATTAAAAAAATCTCCCTTGAAGCAGCTTTTTAACAATCTTCCAGGCGTTCAGTAACTCCTCGACCTCTCTGCCTCCATGCACCAATTATTTTGGGTCTAATCTCTGGAAGCGCCATCGTCCCGGCTTCCAGGAGGAGCTTCCTCGCCCTCCGTTATCTCCCCCAGCTGGAGGAAATGAGCAGCTCTGAAGGCCTGGTTTTGTAAACAGGCTGCCGGTGTGGAGCCGGGTGGCACGTTGCACTCATTATACTCATCAGAGGCGAGCGGATCGGACCAGAGGTCACTTCCTCTGACTTCAAATACATTCCTGAAGTTACTTTAAGATAAAAAATTGGACAATTTTTCTGTCCAGGGCGATATCAAAAGGAGATCTCGACTTTTTGAACGTTCCCACCCGGTTTATGAATTACAGATGCAAACTTTAAATATCTCAAACTGCTCTGTGATTTATAACAAAGAGCAAAGAGGTCACTAAAAATGGAAAGCTTGTTTATCCAAAAGGGGTTTGAGGTTTTGTTTGGTTTGAACTTTTTGCACCACAGGTCATCTACTGGTGGTTTCCCGACCGATTCACCTCGTGACACATGACATTTTCTTTGGTGGGTAAAACAAACACGGCGCTGCAAGTCGAGTCGCTACTGCTGGAGCAACGACTCGTTCACAGTCAGAGGGTTTGAGCAGAAAATGTAGGTTTTAATAGAATCACCAAAGCTCCTCAAGATGTCTGATGTTGACTTTTCATTTCCTGCCTCGCCTGGATTGTATACCACAACAGTCGGCTTATCCCGGCAGACCCCGTTAAACACTGAGGACACATTTTGTTTGGGAAGGCAACAACACCAGTGACAGTGTTTGACCGCTTAATGGTCTTTGAGCAGTGTAGTGCCAAAACAATACAGCAACCACCACCACAAATCAAGGTGCGAGGATCTTGCAGGTATTTTAACATTCAGGAAACAGTTCGCCAAGAAAGTTCATCTGCTATTGGTTTAGGGACGATTGTTTTAAAGCCTTGAGTTTGGCAATATGGCCGTCACCATGTTGGGTTTTTTGGAGGGAAGAGGTGACCATGTGTGGACGAGATGGAGATAGGGTCTGATTGGAAACCCAATGACACGCCCTAAATCGTACTCTGATTTATCATCTATTCTACTCTAAATGGGGCTATAATTTACAAAAATGAACATCGTGCTGTGTTGAAGAAGACTTGAAACAAGAGATTGAGACCAAAAACTCATCAGGAAACTGTTTGCCGAGGTAATAAATCAAGTGAGAAGTCGGGTTGTTTTCTCATAAGCTTAAATCCAACTGGACATCTTTTTGAAACCAGTGGTGGTCTGTAGTACTCGAAGAAGAAAGACACCAAAAGAAAAAGTAGCCGTGTTAGATGTTCAGGAATACATCTTAAAAATATACTTTCAAGAGTTTCTGAAGCAGAAACACCTCGAGCAGAGTTTGTGTTTTATGTTTTCTGCTCATAAAACGCCCAAAAACTGTGCGATGGAAACACAACAGCTGTCTCTCTGCATCCAAATGTTACCTGGAGAGCGACGCAGGGGGTGTCCTGGATCTGAAGTGACACTTCCTCCCCATCCAGCGTGACCTTTCTGGAGTAGAGCGCCCCTGGAGAGGACAAAAAGAGGCGGGCGGGTGCATGAACGAGTGGATCGATAAAGTGGGGTTTTCCGCTCTAGAGCAGTCCGTCAGTGAGTGCTGTTTTTTTTTTCTCTGCTTGCTCTGACAAATGTTCCCTTCTCTTATTACAGACAGATGGATGGAAACTCACCAGTGTTTGCTTCATAGTCCCCGATGAACCTCTTAGTCAGAAACCTGACGATCAGAGCTGAGAAGAGACGAGAAAACGAGTTCAAGGAGGGAAGAAACACGTCAGATTCAAGATGATTTATGGCAATTTTATTAACCTGTGCAAGAAAATATGCTAACCTGCTGCAGCCTACTGACCTATATAACACTTAAACATTTGCTCTCAACATGTGTTTCAGGAATTCTCTCTTTCTCCGACACATAGTTTTGATTTTTTTTCTTTCATCGCAGAGAGATGAGCGAAAAAACAAACAGGCCCAAAGTCTGAACTGAGAAAATGATTCACCAATACTCAGAATCTGGTGTTGCAATCCTCCATGCGTCATCTTATTCTGGTTAATGATTTGCCTTATCTCTGTCTCTTGTTGTTCTGGATTTTTGGACTGACTTTTGTGGGGTAACTCCGTGTTTGCCTCAACAAAGTAAGAGCTTTTATCCTCCCGTGGAGCTCACATATTAAAGGGCCACTCATGTGTTTCAGTGATGCACTTCCATAAAGTCAGCAGAGGCCACACGAGAGAGTTTGAAAGAAGAATCGCCAAAATCGGAGCAGCAGAGGACGAGATATCCCAACTTTTGTGTAGGTCAAGCTCCGAAAACCCTGTATACTACATTTCCCATAATGCACCTCGACACGATTACATCTTTCACCCTCCCTCACTTTAATGTTTTTCTAGCGTTAACATATCCGGTTTGTGTTGCACACTTTATGTTAGAAACATGTGTCGCCTCCGAGCAAAAAGACAAGATGACCTCGATGACATCACTGTGACATCATCAGGGTTATTTATAAAAAACAAAGAAAATATAATCCAGCTAACTCCATCACTAAGAGTCAGCTGACTGTAAACTCAATTACAGTCGCTTCTATTTTTACTTGTGAGTGGAAAAAGACTTGTTTCCTGTACTTAATATTTAGTCTCTGTACTCTTTTTAAATATTACTCCATTATTTCCAAACTTTTTACACAGTTTCTGCATTATATAGTGGTGGAAGGTAACTAACGTTCAATTACATGTACTCGATTACTGTGTTTAAAGGTTCAAAGTGTAGGATTTAGATGGACAGACTGATGGTCATCATAATGATTTTGTTGCGTTTTTGTTACATTAAAATGAGCCTCCATGTTTGTACAGTAGCCCTAAATGGACAAACTAAACACTGGCTTGGAGGAGGAGCCTCATAGAGAACGGTGACACGAGGGGTATTCAGTTGGCCACACAGCTGGATACCACTAAAAAAACTACAACACGAGACCTTTACGTTTAATTCTGTTGTTGTTTTTATCGTTTTGCAGTTGTTTTTGACAGACACTGCAGTTGTGATGTTATTCCTTATTAGTGGTAATGAACATTTCTTTTATTTATTGCACTGAAAACTATCAAAATCATAATCATAATGTGACATTTGTTGATGTTTATATATCGATCAAATATGTTTTCTTACATCTGGAGAACAAGATTTTTAGGCAAAGACGTCTCTGCAGCGCTACGTTACGTCATTATAAGACTGTTTAATCACATGTTTTGCCTTTATCAAGATACATTTCCCCATAAACTGTACATTTTAAAGGTTGTACGACCTCAAAACTATTAACACATTTTTATTCTTTTAGTGACTGTCAGATTTTACTGTGCTTTTATAAACTATTGACCATTTTGCACATATATAATAATATACAGTGCCTATAAAAAGTGTTCACCCCAAAGTAATCACTTTATAACATAAGATATTTTTTATTTTTATTCTTTTTTTTTTGTTGAAATCTGTTTTCACTTTGACATTAAAGAGGTGTTTTTTGTACAATTAGTGTGAAAAAAAAAATTTAATTGACCGTGACTCCATTTATAAGGCAATAAAAGGAGAATACATTGAATATATATAATAAATATATCTAAAAAATGAAAAATAATATCATAAGACTCTGAACGTGAATTTTGCTGATTATATTTTTGCATTTTTATTCAAGTAAAATTATGATTTCAGGACATTTGTAGAGTATTTTTTACATTGTGGCTTTAACTTTAGCTTAACTAAAGGATCTAAATATTTTTTCCACAGCTGAATATAATGAAAAAACAGATAATTAAAAACAAATAAACACAAATACATTATAAAAAGCTTCGCTATGAGTTTTGAAAATGACAGGTTGGATGCAGAATGTCGCCCCCTGCTGTTCAGGACTGGATTTAAGTCATTTCCACTACATTTTCCACAACTTTCACTCAATATTCCCACCTATTAATAACAACCATCACACAGATAGTCTTGACATAATGTTCCATGCATACTGAGTGTGATAAACAACTGTTTTCATCACGTAGAGATGCACTCAATCTCCTCGTTAATCCCTGCAGGACATTAAATTTCATTTTCCTGCATTATAAATCCTCCATACATCTCGTACCGGTTTTCCCGACGTTGCTCGCCCCCAGAACCACGATCTTCACCGTCTTGTTGGGCACACAGTCCAGCAGGGGATACTCCGGTATGGGGACCAGCAGGAAGTTCCCAGACCCGCTGCTGCTGTTCATGGTTCCCGGTGCAGGGTCGCCAGTCAGCCGCATTTAGCTCCCACCTCTGCTCCCAAAGACCAGCCCTGAAATACACCGCCGCCCCGCTGCAGACCCCCTCCAGACCAACCCAGGATCACTCCAGCGCTCCCACGACCATCCTGCACAGAGCTGGAAGATTTTTTTTTTAAAATAAATCTCTTTTTTTTGTTTGTGAAAAATTCCCAAATATTTTCCAGGAATTCCAGCTCCAGATCAGTTTTCCTTCAGCTGAGAGAGAGAAAAAAAAGTTTGAACTCCTCGTCGGATCTCTCAGGAATCAGATCAGATCACCAGGAAGTTTTAAAATGAGTAAGAGCAAATAATAAAAAAGGGGTAATCCGCTTCGCATCGAGTCCAGATGCTTCTGACTGAGGACGGAGAGGAGGAGGAGGAGGAGGAGGGAGGAAGACTTTGGACCATCCCCTCTGGACTCCTCTCTCCAGCCTGGACCCACATATCATTAAATATCTCCAGGCCAATAAACAAGAAAGTTAAAGGTTTATTCTAATAATATTAATATTAAAATTAAAATGTATATTAATATTAACAATATCAATAATAATAATGATAACAATAATAAGAATAAGAATAAGAATAATAAGGATGCTAATAGATCAATATGACAAAATATTGCTTGATGATTTTTTATATGTTTTATATGACATTTAAATCTTTTTTCCAACAATTTTATCCCAGTTTCATTCATCAGTGTGCAGGAAGTGCATTGAACTGCGGAAGTTCAATACTGCCAAGAAACAAATAATCAACTGATGATAAAATATAAGATAATAATA
Source organism: Sparus aurata (assembly GCF_900880675.1). Taxonomy (NCBI): domain Eukaryota; kingdom Metazoa; phylum Chordata; class Actinopteri; order Spariformes; family Sparidae; genus Sparus; species Sparus aurata. The sequence continues at coordinate 13,103,262 of NC_044196.1, read as the reverse complement.
CAAAAAAGTCAATATTATCTTGATTAATTGATGTTTTTACGATTGATTTTGTGTTTTTATATTGGAAACGTACAATTTACCAAAGTTCTTACGTATTAAATATTGCAAAAGACTATTATCATTAATGATGCTTTAATGTTGGTAAAGGTGTTGCTCATTTTATGCACTGCTTAATCTTAAATACTTCATAATTGATTTGTTGATTACATTAAAAAAAAAAATTAGTGATAGTGAGATATACATGTTCACCATACAGAGAATTTATCATCAAGAAGAAACAAAACAAAACAAATCATAAAAATAACATATAATATGGTAATTGTGGCTATTTGGTTGATCAATTGTGTCTTTTTAACCCTCTTAAACTGAATACTATGTATGTTCAATCAAACAAGCGACTCTTTTGGCTGAAATCATCCGGGTGGTGTTTGTTTTTAATCCCACAACTTTCATCTACTCCGTGAACAAAGACCTACCAAAGGCCAACACACTTACAGATGAGGTGCATTTAATTAATCACGCGTTTTGATTTGTATAAAAGTTTAAACGACGCACAGAGGAGCGCTCGTACCGCCAGCGTCACGAAGCACCGCCCGCCTACTCTAGCCCCGTGTTAGGAATCGAACGGCCTGAAGTTGTGCGTCGGCGACACTCCCTCACCGCTTCTCTAGGCTGCACGAGAGCGGAGCCGCTTCAGTCAGACAGCTGCCGGAGACAGCAGCCACACCGGAACACGCGTGTGGGACCTTCAGAATAAAATACAGAAGCGTCTTCAAATATTTTATCTTTATTAGTTCGGATGTTTTGTGTCAATTAAAATGCTCTTTTTGCTGCTGTTACTTATTATCTGAATTTCTGTTTATTATCCTCATTGGAAAAAAGCGTCTTCAAACTGTCCATTTTTTTTGAAATCGAAGACACAAGAGGCCTGATTTAAGGTTAGCTAGTGGCTAATATTTGCCAAATTTAAATCTACATTAGTTTTGCTATTTTAAGCTTGTGAATCAGCTAGGTTAGCTATACAATTTTAGGTTATGTTTTCAGTCCAAGGCGAGGTGTATAACATCCTCATTCTTAATAATTAAAGAAAAAATTTGAATTTTTATATAGATACTTAAAATAATCAATGTACTGTATACATACAGTCGGCGTCGCGTCACAGTTGGGGGCGGGGCATTTCGAGGGGGAAAACAATCCTTTCCCCCTCACCCGTCGTTGGTGTATGTGTTAGCTAGGTCGCTCACCATACAGACTCTGAATTCATTAATATTTAGGTGGTTGAAAATGAAAGTGTCAAAATGTTAAATAACACATTTCAGGCTGTTAAAGTCACAACTTTTTTAAACTGTGGGAAAGACCTTGATATAAAATGTTTGAATTAAGGTTAGCTAGCGACCAATATTAGCTTATATTAATACTGTATTAGCTTTGCTAAAGTTAGCAAGCAGATTAGCTAGGTTACACAATTTTACACTCAGGCCAATGGTAGGTGGAGAAGAACTAAACATCGTACAAAATCTTAATTCTATTTAAAAAAAAAAAAATAGAAAAAAAATGTTGAAGGCTTTTAAGTGTCAACAGGTAAAAAAATATATACAATTTAGGCTATTTAAGTTTCGAACTTTTGAAAATTCTCCAAGAATTGTGGACTTAAGAGTTCTGAATCAAGGTTAGCTAGGTAATTGTTAGCTAATGTTAAGTCTGCACTAGCTTTGCTTTTGTTTAGTTTTTTAACTAAATTTACACAATGCAACTGCCAACAGGTAAAAATTCAACAACAGAAACAATGTATGCTCCTTGTTTGTTTTGTTTGTGCTTTGTCATTGTTAGAGGGCAAGTTAGCTACATTAGCTAACATTAGACAATTTGAACGTGAAAGTTGACTTTGAGGATGGAGAAGGATTACGTTTTCAGTCAGTAGGGAAAAAGTGTAGCAAAATCATTATTCTCATTAAAAATGTAATAAAAACATAAACCCAAGTGACTTCAAACATTTTTAATTTATCCCGCCTGCATATTATTGTGAAACGCCGGAGCGGAAGTGGTGCATGTCCCGCTGCGGCTCTTCACCATTACTACCAGACAGGGGCAGAAGGCTCTCCCCCGGAACTCTGCAGCCGCATCGGCTCTGATAATTTCAACATCGGGGTTCGGTCCAACATGGCGGCTTACGGATGGAAATACTGATGACAGTCCGAAAGATCGCCTCGATTTGTACGATGGTAAGAAACCGGGATCGGGCTCTGCGGGCTGTATCCGCGCGCCGCTGCGCCTCTGTCCGGCGAGCGCAGGACGCTAAGCTAGCTGCTCTGCTAGCCTGTTTGCTAGCCTCACTGGGGCAACATGATAATAACACAGAGGGGCTTCCAGAAAGTTGTACAGCTCAGCCTGTTTACTGTAGCTGCCCGTCCCGTGCGTGTATTCAGCCTCAGTTTGAAAACATGTCGGCGTTGAGCGCATTTAAAGCTTGTTTGGCAGTTTTATTAGCCAGCTTGTAGTTTGTTTACGGGAGAAGGGCAGCGGTTGACCAACGGGCGAAAACTAGCTAGCTTAGCCTGCTAGCCCAACGGTAGGTAGCCCCCCTCTGTGGCTGCTGGGGCAAAGTTGTTTACTCGCCGCTCTGTCATATTCTCACTACATTATGCGTTTACAGCCATTTCACACAGTATATGAGATTATGGCTGAACGTGTGTGCGGGTACAGTGGCTGTAAACACTCAGTGGTATCTCTCAAATCTGTATCTTGATGTAGTAATTCAGCATTTCCTGTCATGGGATCCACCCTGAATGTTTCCTCTGGTGTGGAGTCTGGGCTCATGTTGGTGGTCAGAATCTGGCAACACACTCTCTTTGAGTCTTAATTATTTCAATGAGAGTGAGTCAATCAAAGCTAAAAACCCCTTATCCTTTAGATCCACACATTTTTTTTGTATAAATTATGAAGTCCTCAGCACTCCTCTCCCCCTGAGTGCCTTGTTTTTGAACATGATACTTGTATTGATCTGTGTGCTGAGACTCTGGGAGGTCAGAGGTCAGGGTCACCGCTCCTTGGATCAGCTGGTAGGTGCTTGTAAACACTTGTAGACCCTCCAGGTTTTGAAAGGCAGCCACCTGTTCGACAGCGCAAGGTTAAAAAAAGAAAAAAAAAGGTCAGACCCCCACGTCGCTGCGATCCGTTCGCTCCCCGCCCTCGTTAAAAAGTGCCGACTCTTGTCATTGTTTATTTGGCGGCGTAGATAAGTCTCAGAGGCGTGGAGGGCGGCGTGGAGGCAGGCAGGCAGGCAGGGGGAGATTATGGCTACAAGATTAACTTCTGACTGTAACTTATCCTGTTTCTGCCCGCTGCACCTTCCCAAGCCGAGCTGACAGACGGTTCGGCAGATGCCACAGAGAGGAAGAAGAAGAAGAAGTCTGCAGTGGCCTTTTTTTCCTGAGCTAGTATATGTGTGTGTGTGTGTGTGTGTGTGTCTCGCCCCATCCACTGTGTGGTTTTTTCGAGACCACACACACACACCACGGTTGTGTAAAGCCATTTAAGTGTGAAGGCCGGCGACAACCGTTTCCTACACGAACACTAACCAGGCTGAATATTAGCCGCTCCTGGCAGGTTTTTTTTTCCTTTGGCGCGTTTGCCACTTTTGGCAGCCAACCAGTTGCTGCCCGGAAGGTATTTGTTTTGTTTTGTTCCCCCCCCCCCCCAGGAAAATCAATTTCGATGGTGAAGCCGTGAAAGTCAATAGAACAAAACCAGAGCCGGGCAGCTTCGACTGAGTCGTAAGCAGCGTTTTAGGGGGAACGGTTGTCAATGTTTTCAGGGAGGGAAAAAAACGTATTAACAAAGACAAAAGTGGTGGAGAAGCTTTGTTTATTTCACTCCGGACGGTCTGACGATGCTCTACTCATCAGTTAACCCTTACAGCAGCTTGAATTTCAAGATTTCTGGTCTTTGGCTTGTGTTCGCCAACTCTGTGATGACTCATACGAAAGGTTTAGCTTCCAAAAGGTGTGCCGAGGGATCTTGTACACTGTACAACAAGTAATGAGAGAGTTTTTAATTGACTATATCATTGGGGTTTTTGTACACATTCTTCTTCTTAACTCGAAGTCGAGTTAATCAGTGAACTCGAGTTTGTGGTTTGGGGCGATCTTCTGCCGCCGCTCCCACAAACAGCCGCTAAAAAGCATCCAACATTAGCAGAATAATTTTCCCGTATGATGAGTAAAGGTTCCCGGCTATTACCGATGCAGTTCTGGTACAACACGTCACCTCGTCCGCCCTCGAAACGTCCGTCACACGCCAACCTCCCAATGCTGCGACTGCGCAACGTTCGACTTCCTCGTCAGGCCTCTGCTGCAGAGCGATCCTGCTGTCTGAAGGCGACGACCAGAGTTCAGCCAAAGGCTGATCTCCGGGTCCCGTTCACTTCCTCTTCGAGAGAATCCTTCCTCTCCTGCTCCACTTTGAACTCGACCTGGACGCGTTGGCGTGTCGCTCGCAGCTCGCCGTTCTGTTTTCAGCGACTTTCCTCTGCTGCGTTTCCATGTGGAGTTCATGCTGCAGGGTGTGAATCCTGCTGTCTGACGGTAACGCCGCCGGTGGTGTACCTGTCCAACTTCCTGGAGAAGTCTCTGCTGAGACACGTCTCTGGAGTCTCCACGGGTAACGCTGTTGTCTCTGATGAACAGATACTGTGTGCGTCAGACGTCGGCCTCGTGAAGCGTTCCTCTCCCAGCTGGCCTCCAGCCAGAGGTAGTAGACCGGCTGGGCTTCCTTGCCACAAACCTGAAAGAAGAAGGAAAAAAAATAAACAGTCCAAACTAACAACAGCAAGCTTGCACCCTCATGTCCCCGTGCATCTGCCAACATGTGACGTTTACTACGCAAATGCAATGCAAATGTTTAAATCTGTTTGCATATCTTCAGGTACACAAAATACCTTTTTTGTGTACAAGAGGCAAAAAAAATGTGAAGTTTAGTGACAGTTGTGTATGCACTCGATCAACCCCCAAAGAGGGAAACGGATCTATTTTTGTCACAGCATGCAGTCTAACGTATGAAATGTAAGTTTATGAAAGTGTTTTATCAGCAAGGGACACATTCAGCTTTTAAAGAGGAGGTGAGTTTGAAGGTGCGATGTGAAACTTTCTGGTATATTTCCATGAGGAAAAACTAACTTTCCTAAAAGGCAAATGAGTTCCCTGGAAGTTGGGAAGTTAGTGGAAAGCCGGCTGATTTGTTTACAAGCTTATTTCTAGGCGTGTGTTGGGTTGCACTTTACCCCTAGAAGGAAATCTGAGTTGTTTCTTGTGATCGTAAATCTTGATCTTGCTAAAAGGGATTCAAATCAGAGAGTTTGCTTTCAGGAGCCGTGTTGTCAAGACAGTAAACTCCTCTCGTCTGATAGTGATGATTAATAAACCCAGGTCTCGCAATCACTTCGCCGCGCTGTGTTGTAACTTGTTCTGGCTGAAGCTGCTGTCTGAAAGGTTCCCTTCACTTTCATTTTCAGTGGCTCAGGAAGTGCGAGTCAGTCCGACGTTCTCGCTTTAGTTGAAGCGAGTGTTTTGCAGCACACGTTGAGCAAATGTTCCTCTTCCTCTCCGGACAGATGTTTGTTCTCCCCTCTCCGTTCGGCTTGTATGTAGTGGTTTTGTCGACGGCGCGGTGTTGTTGTCAGATAAATAACCTCGCTCACTCGCCCCTTGTTGACTCTACGTGGACGGCGGCGTTGCCTCCTCTCACGCAGTCATTCACCCCAGAAAGAAAAGCTGCATCATGGTTATCATCATCGTCATTATATTCTCATCTCCCTCCTCTTTCTCTCTAGAAACTCAACGACATCCAGAAACAAGAGGTTTAATGATGAATGAGACAGATTTCTGACAATAACAAACTGATTGTGGGCTGGTTTTTAGTCATAGTGCGCATATTTCTGAGTCATTTGGCAGAAAGATTGATTTATCCAAGCAGCTGCAGTCGTTGCAGAAGTGAAACAAAACCACTTTTATTTGGTTCTTACTCACGTTGGCAACGATTTTCAAACCGCGTACGCACACTGACAGTCGTGACACGAGAACGAGACTTGATTGAAACTGTTTTATAAAGTGTGGACGTATTAAAACAGCGGCTTTAAATGAGACTAGTGGAAGGAAACACAAAGGAACACTGTACAGATCGATTGCAGTTTTATCTTTAAGGTTAATCATTCACCAGAAAAGTGTGGTGGACTTTATAAGAGGCAGTCGAAACTTTTGTGGAGTAAAAGAAACATTAGGATTCATATAATATATAGAATAACACACGTTTTTTTGCAGTGATCCCTCAAATGTGACGTTCAAACACTTGTTCAAAAAGAATGCAAGAAGCTTCACAGTTGAACAACAAACTTTATTGTCCAAAATGACGTCAGCGCACTCGAACAGTACAATATTAAAAAAATAGATTTCAGATTGGACACCAGCATTTTAAATACCGCCGACAATTGTGCTGTTTACATTTTGAACGTTTAAAGGAGCATTATGTAGTTTTGGAGAATGAATTACTCAGCGAGCTGTTCTCGGTGGAAAACAAGGTCCCCAGAACACGGTTTGAAGCCAGAAGGGTGGCAGGGTCCGCCACGTATAAACACCGTAAAAGAGGAACTTAAACTCAGCTCACAGTTGAGTCATTTGAGGACATCTGGGGACTTTTTTTGGGCACTGTTGGGCGTTTTTACAGAATCAGGAAGTGGCCTTAAATAACATGCAGCACTCGCATGTCAAAACATAACTGACTCGACAGTCTGACTCCTTCCCAGCAACCTTTAGTGACCTGGTATCATTAAACTGGTGGATATATTTAAACATAACATCACTATTGAGCTAAATCTGTAAGCACTTTACCTCATAACTGTCCTTTCCAACACCCTGCAGTGAAACTAGCTGATTGGAGCACAGGCGACGTGGTGAGATGAGCCTGTTTTTGTGACATTTCTGCAAGCGAATGCACATTTTTACCACGAAGACGCCTTTTTTTAATTACTGTCAAAATGATGAGATGCGTCCAAAGCAGTAATGAGACTAGAAATGGGGAAAAGAGAGCGTGCAGAGTGTAGAAATGGAGGAAGTGAGGCAGGAAACGTCAGCTGCGACAAACAGACGGTCGACGGTCCAGCAGAGCAGGAAAACAGAAAACAATGAGGAGGAAACTCATTTCACCAGCGTTTGAAGGATTATGATAGTCGACATCAAACATGTTTATAAATGTCCACGTATATCCATTAAATCTTTTTTCTACTTCTTCTTCTTTCTTCTCTCTTCAGGGCGCCAATGCCTCTGCCTTGGAAAAGGAGATTGGACCGGAACAGTTTCCCGTTAATGAACACTACTTCGGATTGGTCAACGTAAGTGTCGGTCAGAGAGACCGCGAGCACATCCCCCTCCTCTCCTCTCTGTCCACCTCGTCTCTCATCTCCTTCTCTTGTTTTTTCCAGTTCGGGAACACCTGCTACTGTAACTCGGTGCTGCAGGCGCTGTATTTCTGTCGGCCGTTCAGGGAGAAGGTGTTGGCGTACAAGGTGAGTGACGAGAGACGCTTTCAAAACATACGGCGCGTTGTGTTTGTTTATATTCAAGGACGAGACGCTCAGCAGATGTTTCCCTTTTGAATAGAGCGAGGCCTCGTATCTGCATCGCTGATTGAACTGGTAACATAAAGAGAGAGATGCATTGTGGGATGTTGTCGCTGTAATGGTGCCTGGTTTGTGTGTTTGTTTTTTGTTTTTTTTAAGAAGAGCCAAAGAAGACATGGTTGTAGGTCAGAATAGTGGCAGAAGTGAAAGATCCCATGTTTCCTCAAATACCTTGAAAGTTTGTGAGTTTGAGGGGGTGGGGCTCAAGGCCTTGGGGTCATTGAAAGTGCTTGAATTTATATATTTTGTGCATTTAAAGTTGTTTTGATATTATATCTTTCTGCCTAACACATTGAGGGATTTTCCTCAAATTGGACACAAACGGTCACCTGGACTCTGGGATGAACTGCACAAGGTTAAAATGTTGAAGTGACATTTTATATTCAAATGACCAAAGTTCAACTTCACTGTGACGTTGAGCAAACAAGGCAGTTAATCTAGTTTTCAACCTGTTACCGTGTGTTTAGTTTACGTTGGCAGCTCAGGTCTGAAAACAATCGAGAGAGTCGACAGCTACAGCTACAAAAACAACCACAGGGCTGAAATAAAGTCTAGTTTTACCAGTTTCTCATGGCTGTTGGGACACATCCAAAACATATTTGTGTGTGCAAAAGACTGTTGCAAATGATTTAGATACAGAAACTTGTAGGAAGAAAATGTGCCACTGCTTGTTCCTACATGTGGATTTAAAAAACGTTCTGTTTGCTGCTAGTGAAAACAAATTAAATAAAAGGAATCCTTTGTCAGGACGTGTCAAGAAACCACATTTGTCTTCATTTGTCATGATTAGAAGACATTCCTTCTACGGTCCTCCAACCATTGCGTCTTCCCTTCCCTCCCGTCTTCAAATACGTACTTATTTCATTGTCCTTCCTTCTT